>NW_026068080.1:43725-51225 GCF_014885135.2 Alexandromys fortis | reverse complement strand
TGGGAACAATCAAATGAAACCCTGTGCAATAGGTTGGACCTAAGGAAGGAAGCAAAACTACACACAGCAGGGTCTTATACTATCTCTAAGCCGGGCTGGAAGTGAAATATATTTCCTGGTGGTAACAACAGTGGCCAAGTCTACTAAATGCTTTGCACAGGTAATCACTGTGTTAAGGGCTATATAAAGATCCTCAAGATTTAACAACCAACCTACATAATGCCATCACTGTAATTTGCTAATTGGTCAAAGGCTTACAGATGGCATGTCAGCTATGCAGGGCCACTGCTTAGAAAAAGGTAACGCCGGGACCCGGGCATAACTGTGCAGCCCTCAAGCAAAGCTGTTGATATGTGGATGGCAAACCTGGACAAGTACCAGGAAGCTTCAAGATTCAGCAGCCAGGGCAGGAGGTTTCAAGGTGTTAAAGGTCTCTGGATTTGGACATGGGTCATGACTATCCTGTATTAAGGGGCTTGTTTTGGTTTAGTTCCTCACTGACTCAACTATTTTTTCACTTCAGGCAACAGGTAAAACTTTTTCCACAGCACACTTTCTCAGAGGACAATTTTAGAAAGGTTTCTTAGGTCAAGGTCAGGCAATTAAAGGCATTGGGAACAGAAGTAAAGAAGGGTGGTCATTAGTGAGAAAGCATTACGCTAAATACAACAGCCTTGACTTTCTCTGTATTCATTGAAAGAGGCACAATGCTAGGCTGGGCTGGGCATAATACATCCAGTGTGAAACACAAATGATTTAGAATCCAAAGACCAGGGACCAGTGTTGGGATGACTCTTGCTGTGTAACCTGGGCATAGGTTACTTGATCTCTCAGGGGCTCGGTTTCTTATTTTTAATGAGGATAACTGTATTATCTTGCCCTGGATTACTGAAAAGGCCAGAGACTCGAGTATGAAAGTATCTGAAACTATGAGGTACCGTTCATCTATTAGATATGTCACCTCTTCAAGCATGACCTGAACACTGTACCTGTCACACACTTACCACCTAAAGCCCTTTCCGGGGCCCCAGATACCCAGTTAAACTCCCCTGTCCTCTGATCCAGTCTCAGTCCTGGGCATGCTAGTTGTATGACCTGTACCAGAGTTCTCTTGTCAAGATGTCTATAACCCGACAAGAACTCCCTCCTTCCTAAGTTCAAAGTACCCATCTCAGAGATCTGCTGCAGAGGTAATCCAAATCCGGAGGAGCTGCTGAGATAACTGCATATCGGGATCCCAGCCCAAGTGTGCCGCTGCCACCGCTGCCACGATGGTTCTCGTCCGGACCATTCATGACTACGGTCATTTCACAGCGATCCCTCTTTCTCTTTCTCCACACATCCATGGAGCCGCCTCTCCGCCCTCCTCCTCCACCCATTGAACAAACCCTGGACTCTGAGTCCGGGCTGTCAAAGGGCAGGTCTGAAGTCAGCCCTGGGGAGCCGCCCCCCGGCTTGGCCCGCACGGCCCCGGTCCTCACCGCAGCAGGTCCTGCAGCACCGTAGCCAGACCCAGCGGGACACTGCCCTTCCGCTGGAAGGCCTCCTGCAAGTCCCGCAGACGCAGGCGCACCACCCCTTGGCGGCGGCTGTGGCTCAGCACCAACGGTGCCCAGAAGCCCATCTTGCTGTCCCAGTCGGTGCTGTTCACCTCGCGACTCCTCTTAAAGGCGGAGAACAGGAAAGACATGCGCTCCTCATCCTCCTCCCACTCGGGCGGCAGGAGGCCCGCCGGGTCTCCCCCGGTCGGGGCCTGGGCCTCCCGCTCCGGGGACCACATCGGAACCCCAGCCCCGCCAAGGAACCGAACACAAGCCTGGCCCGGGTCCCCTTCCGCCCCAGGTCCCTTTCGGCTTCCGTCGCTCCTTCACGCCCTCCTCCTCAGCCTCTACGTCACCGCCGCCGCCAGTGTGACAAAAGTCCCGCAAGTCCTCAGGGCGCAGGCGTAGCGCTGCATTCCTAAGGCCCGGAGCAGGGGATGTGGGCGTTCCCGCCGGAGAGACGCAGTACGCAGGCGCAGAACCTTCCTTTTCCCCGGCCTTTGTGCGACGGGAAGGGTTTTGCGCTTGCGCTGCGATCATAGAGTTCGGCGTTGCGCCCTAGAGAGGCGACCGATTGCATTTTCCCAGGTGGTTTGGGTTTAAGGTAGCTGGACTGCAGCTGCGGGACGTGCAGGTGGATCTTAAACCTTGGATCTGGTTTACCGTTCCTAGCCCAGGAACTTTTACATTAAACAAATGTTCAAGAGACCTTCTTTTCACTTGACTATCAATCGATAAACAGAAATGGTCCCCAAAGCTCCGTGACAGCGCACACAGTTTTAGGGCTACATATGCTTCTGCGCACTTTCAGCCGTGTCCGTTTTCTTCCGAAAGTCCGCATCCCGCCAGGTTCTTATAAGAGCCAGCACCATTCCGACTCTCCCCTGAAGCCCCGGGTTGTCCGGGCTTCCAGTACCGCTTCTATCTCCAACTCCTCTCCGCACAAGGAGATAGCTATGCAAGTATCTTGGAGTGACGGCGGTGCGGCAGAAAAATACTTTATACGGAAAGTTCCTTAAGGAAAACTATACCCTTTAATTACTTTGCAATCTTGAAGAGTCTCAAAAAAATCTCTTAGGTCTTGAGAATAAATTGTTATGGTAATAGTGGTAGTGTTGTAGCCGGGTTGTTTTCACCCAAAAGGAACCCAGGACGAGCTCGTTATGAATTTAAAGTTTTTATTGAGCCACACGGAGCCGGCCGAAGGCACACAAATCTTATGACTGCTAGTCTAGAGAGGCGGCCCCGACTCGGTATAGACGGGATTATAAGGGTAAATAAACCACGGGTTCAGTACTTCCGTTGACGCGGTGGCTGTTGGAAAGCACAACGGGATATGAACTTTTAACGAAAATGGGGCACAGGTGTATTGCCGTGGCTTCTCGGTCTGATCGGGGAGCAGAAAGTCTTGGAATTACAGAAGCAGAACTGTTATGCCCAGATCCGCGAAGTCTCCCCCAAAACCAACAAGGAGACCGACTCCCGTATGTAAAAGCAAAGAGTATTTTATGCAAGTTTTCAAACTCCGCAAGCCCAACTTATTGGAATAAACGGAGAGCCCCGATCTCAGTTAGAGTTGGGTTTTTATAGTAGTAAAGGTGGGGGTGAAGGGTTTCTGAGGCTCAGGACCCCTGATTGGCTGACATTTGTCTAGGGGTGCCCTAGTGAGTGTGCTGGCAGGAGATCCTACTACAACAGTTGGAATGTTAGGCATTTCCTTTGGAAGGTCTGTTCGGAGGTGCTCGGGGAATTCTGTTTGTGGTTCTTCCCGAAACCAGGTATCGCTTCAGGGTAAATTACTGAGACTCGGGTCTCCATTAAAATTATGGATGTCTGAGTCCTACTCTGGCAGGTGATAATGGTTGGAAGTAAAGAACTTTTTTGGGTGGTCTGTTTCTATTTAGCTTATCGTGGCTGGCTCCTACAAGAACAATGCAGGTTTGTAAATGTTCCCTTAAGAAGCTCATATGCCTAAAGTTCAGCCTGAGGTCTCTTCAGGAATTAGTGAACACGTCCTTTTCATTTTATTAGCGGTGACTTTTCCTGAGCTGGGGCACCTCCTATGTGCTGAACAAACACTCTGCCACTGAAATGTACTGATTTTTAAATATATATTTTTAAATTTTTGAGTTTGTGTTTCGCCTGCTTGTGTGCAAATGTACCGTGTACATGCAGGATCCGCAGAGACCATAAGAGGGAGTCAGATCCCTTAGAATTGTAGTTACTTTTGGGAATACACACACACACACACACACACACACACACACACACTGTGGGTGACGTAACCTAAGTCCTCTATCCTACAGATCCAGCCTGGAAATATGCCAATTTAAAAAGAACCATCAAGCAAGCAAGCAAGCAAATAATCTAAAAGATGAAAGGAGCAGTTTGTGTAAAAGTTATAAAAAATAAAGCGAAAGTTAGTTTTGGCTTAGGAAAAAGTAATTTCGGTTAAACAGCCGCTGTTATAAAGTAATATTTCCTAAAGGATTGCTTGGAGGAAATGTGATGCATTTTAGGGTTTACAGTTGTTGAAACAGTGTAAGCGAATTTTCACAAGCACCAAGTTTTAATTAATTGTATTAAGCATTTTTAAAGGTGGACAGGAGTGTTTAGTTATGTGTGCATCGATTGATATCTATGTATTGTTGTAGTTCTCTGTGTTTAAAATATCTCATTTGATGCTCATAGTAAGTTTGTGAGGTGAGTTTTCCCACTTTCTCTGTTTCTACCGAGGAAGCTGAGCAGGGTGTGCTGGCCTTTGCCTTTAATCTCAGCACTCAGGAGGCAGAAGCAGATGGATTGCAGAGTTGGAGGCCAGCTTGGTCTACAGAGTTCCAAACAGCCAGGGCTACAGAAAGCAACTCTCTGAAAGAGAGGGGGAGGGAGCTATAAATATGGACTCTAGTAGAGAAAAGATTTGTGTGGAAGGTGAGCAATTGTTGTTCACTAGGAAACAAATTTGTACCATGCCATTTGTCATGCCCCGTAAATCAACGGTGTCCTGAAAGAAACTAGATTTTCTAAACCCGGCTAAGGGTCCGATTAAGCCAAAACATTTGCAGGAGAGAACACTGCTGTATCTGGAGGCTGCCTGCTAGCAGAATCAGTAGAGCTGGCCTGGCCTTAAATACATCCTCTCCGAACTGGTTTCTTCTAGAACTTTTTTCTTCTCTCTCTCTCTCTCTCTCTCTCTCTCTCTCTCTCTCTCTCTCTTTCTTTCTTTCTTTCTTTTTTGTCTCTCTTAGTAAATAGCAGCCTGACTCCAGGCAGGCTGCTTTCCTCTCAGCCTCAGCCTCTGGTAAATAAAAATTTCTAAGCTGCAACTATAAGGTTTTTCCTAGGACACACATTCATTCTGATTCTTTCTCATGAATCTACCACAGGTACAAGGTCTGTAGGGGCCTTCTATTCTGAGACTGAAGAACACAGTTTCACCTTCATGTACCCTACTGTGATAGTGACATGCATCGATGTCACAGACACCTAGATGTCTCCTGTTCCAGCCGTGACCTACAAACATCCCTGAGGCTTCTCCGGGCTTTTTCACTCCTCTCTAATGATGTTCCAGGCCACCGCTCCCACTCATCAGCAAGTCCTCCTCATCTTCATAGAAATCAGCAGCCCTGAGGTCCACTTGTCCCTAATACTAGTACCTAGCTCTGAGATTCGCAGCATGTAGGATTAGCCAAATGAAAAAGCAAAAAATAGAATACTCATCATCTATGGGATTTACAGAGAAAGAAACCAGGCTTGGTAACATCCTGTTCAGGTGCCAGAGTATAATGGTATTCTGGAAGCTTTTTCTACCCTGGTTCTGTCATGTCCTGTGCTTTTTGCTCTGTGTTTATCTTTCCACAACTCTGTATACCTCTTTACAACACTGTTTTCTAAATTTCTGTTCATGTGTTGTATCTCTGACTAGCTTTGCTGATGGGACGGTGATCTTAATTGTATGTTTCCAGCAGACTGCTAGGCACATGGTAGGGACTATGGAATGGATAAATGGATGAATTTAATGAAATGATTAGTTTAAAATTCTATCAAAGCCTATACTTTATAACATTAAGACTATTTATTTAGGTATAATATGTTGATATAACAGTTGCATTTTTTATTTCTATGAATAGATTATTTCTCCACCAGCCATTTTGAGCTAAATGTCTCTAAATTTACTTGTCTTTATGCTTGGACAGTTAGGAAAATCTTAGCTGGAATAAATGTCTTGCTTCTTTTATTCAGTGTTCAAACCACTATTACTGCCCACCCACTTATGACCATGACGTCTTCGAATGACACAGCAGCCGTTTGGGAAGCTGACTGTCCAGATTAGCCTTTTAAAATCTTAGTGGGTCTGGGGAGGTAAACTGGTGTAAAAGCATTTGCCACACAAGCATGAGGACCTAAGTTCAAATTCCCACATAAAAACAGACCAGGTAGAAGGTGAGCCGACACCAGAGTTGTTCTCCGGCTTCCATACTTCATGGAATCATACTTCCATACTTCCATACATCATGGCATGCTTATGCCCACATAAACAACCATGGTTGTGCACTCATACACACAAAAAATTAAAATAAGTTATCATTGATAATTACACAAATAAAAGATCACTATCTTCCCTCCCCCTTCTCTCTTTCAAATCATTCTTTACTGTAAGGGCCTTCAAAACCATCATTCATCTTAAGCTAAAAACTGAATAAACCGGGCTAGAGAGTTGACTCTGTGGTTAAAAGCACTTGTTGCTCTTGCAACCTGGAATCAGTTCCTAGTACCCTTATGGTGGCTCTCAACTACCCATAATTCAAGTTCCATGGGATCTGATACCCTCTTCTAACCTTCAAGGGTACCAGGTATGAATGCGTTGACAGCCAAAAGTCAGACCTGTAAAGCAAATAAATCTAAAAAAAAAAAATAACAAAGTAAAACAATATTTGCAGGGAATGGAGAGGCAGTCCAATTGGTAGAATGGGTGCCAGGCAAGCGTAATATTATGAGTTGAGTCCCAGAACCCACATAAAATATCCAGGTGCAGTGAGTGGCACAGGCTTACAATCTTATCACCATGGAGACAGAAACATGTAAATACCAGGGCTTGCTGGTGACTTAGGCAACTTGGCAAGCTCTAAGCTGATGAGAGACCCTGTCTCAAAAACAAAAAACAAAACAGGAAAATCCCAAGGGAGACTGCTCTTGAGAAATAACACCTCAGTTGGCCTCTGACCTTTATACTCATGAACACACATGTAACATCACACACAGCCACTTACACATATGTACCCACGTGACCACACACCCACAGACACACATATACAAAACAGCTACAAATAACAAAAAACAGATAAAAATAAAACAATTCACAGCTCTCTGTAAACTTTGTTAAGTAGCTAAACACTTGGGGTGGCTATTGCCCTGGATCCATTTTGCTTATGTATTAACAATTCTCTGGTTTCTATACACAGAGATCTGACAGAGAGGTGGAAGGAATGTAAGACCTGGAGGATGGGAAGGAATGCTGTCTTCAGGACACGGCATGGCCTTTGCATCCATGAACACCCTGCAGCTCTAATTTCCTGCACAAGATCAAGCCGACATTCCAACAGGTAGCACTAATTGGAATCAGTGGGTTATTAACCAAAAAGGAGAGGACATTGAATGGGGAGGGGGAATGTATTGGAAGTGTCTTGGGGGAGAAGACAGAGGAAAAAGGAGTTGGGGTGCACGTGATCAAGATGCATTGTTTATATACGAGAAATTGTCAAAAAATAAAAGATATTCTTTTTCTTAAGAAAGAGAAATGATTATTTAGAATCACTGTTGATATGTAAGCAATTGTTATACACACACACACACAAACACACACACACACACACACACACACACACACACACATCATATCTGGGCTGGAGAGATGGCTCAGAGGTTAAGAGCACTGGCTGCTCTTCCAGAGGTCCTGAGT
>NW_026068080.1:38080-39678 GCF_014885135.2 Alexandromys fortis | reverse complement strand
TGTGGTCATTTTCATTAAATTTTAGGAAGTCTTTAATTTCCCCCTTTATTTCTTCCTTATCCCATTGATGCTTCAGGTGTGCATTGTTTAATTTCCAAGTGTTTGTGGGATTTCTGGAATTAGCATTGCTTTTGAATTCTAATTTTAAGTCATGGTGATCCAATAAGATACATGGGGTTATTCCATTTTTTTGTATCTGTTGAGATTTGTTTTGTTAACTTGTATGTGGTCAAATTTTTGAGAAGGTTCCATGAGGTGCTGAGATGGTATATTCTTTTATGTTTGGATGGAATGTTCTATAGATGTCTGTTAAGTTCATTTGAGTCATAACGCCTGTATGTTCTTTTATTTCTCTGTTAATTTTTTGTCTGACAGACCTGTCCAATGCTGAGAGTGGAGTGTTGAAGTCTCCCACTATGTGTGGGGTTTAATGTATGATTTAAGCTTTAGAAGTGTTTATTTTACATATGAGGGTACCCTTGTATTTGGGAACATAGATGTTCAGTATTGAGATTTCCTCTTGATGATTTTTTTTCTGTGACTAATATGAAATGTCCTTCTTTGTCTCTTTTGATTGATTTTAGTTTAAACTTTATTTTGTTAGATATTAGGATAGTTACACCAGCTTGTTTCTTAGGTCCATTTGATTGGAAAAAAATTTCCCAACCCTTTACTCTGAGGTGATGTCTGTCTTTGAGGTTGAGGTGTGTTTTTTGTATGCAGCAGAAGCAGAAGGATTCTGTTTTCCTATCCAATCTGTTAGCCTGTGTCTTTCTATAAGTGAATTGAGTCCGTTTATATTAAGGGATATTAATGACCAGTGATTGCTATCTTCTGTTAATTTGGTTTTCGTCATTGGTGATGTTGTTTTGTGTGCTTTTCCCTTCTTTGAGATTTGCTACTATGAGATCATCTATTGTCTGTGTTTTTGTTGATGTAGCCAACTTCCTTGGGTTGGAGTTCTCCTCCTAGTACTTTGTGAAGGGCTGGGTTTGTAACTAGGTATTGGTTAAATCTGGTTCTGCCGTGGAATATATTGTTTTGTCCTTCTATGGTGATTGAAAGTTTTGCTGGGTATAGTAGTCTGGGCTGGCAACCGTGGTCTCTTAATGCCTGCATAATGCTTGACCAGGACCTTCTGGCCTTCATTTTTTTTTCCATTGAGAAGTCAGATCTAATTCTGATAGATCTGCCTTTATGTGTTACTTGGCCTTCCTTTGCAGCTCTTAATATTCCTTCTTTATTCTGTATGTCTAGTGTTTTGATTATTATGTGGCAAGGGGACTTTTTTTTTTTGATCCAGCCTATTTGGTGTTCTATAAGCTTCTTGTATCTTCATAGTCACCTCTTTCTTTAGGTTGGAAAAGTTTTCTTCTATGATTTTGTTAAACATATTTTCTGTGCTTTTGAGTTAAACTTCTTCTCCTTCTATACCTATTACTCTTAGGTTTGGTCTTCTCATGGTATTTCATATTTCCTGGATATTTTCTGCTAAGCCTTTGCTAGACTTAATGTTTTCTTTCATCGATGAGTCTATTTCCTCTATTGTGTTTTCAGCACTTGAGATTTTCTCTTCTATCTCTTGTATTTTGCTGTTT
>NW_026068080.1:31054-32614 GCF_014885135.2 Alexandromys fortis | reverse complement strand
TCATGATTTCTATTTCTATAATTCCTTCAGCTTGTATTTTCTTTATTGTCTCTATTTCAGTTTTCATATGTTTGTTTGCTTTTTCTTTGTTTTCTTTAAGGGATTTGTTAATGTCTTCCATTTTTTTTTGTTTGTCTTTTCCTCCATTTCTTTGACAGAATTTTTTATTTCCTCTTTAAGGGCCTCAAACATTCTCCTAAAGTAATTTTTTAGGTCATTTTCTTCTGTTTCATCTATATCTGGTTGTTCAAGTCTTGCTGTTGTAGGGTCACTAGTTTTTACTGGTGTCGTGTTGCTCTTTGTGGTGTTGTATGAGTTCTTATCTTGTCTCCCCATCTTTTCCTCTGGTTGGTGTAGTTGGGGCTGTCTGTGACTCTGGTGATCAATCTTCCAGTTGCCAGTGGATCCAAGGCTCAGATGGTTGCTCCTTGTAGTGCAGTCAGGGCCACGGTTCCAGTTACCCTGTTCGTTCCTGGAGGTCACTTGGCACTCCTGGGGTTCACTCTGAAATATCAGGTATTGTTCAAGCTTGCTCCCATGGAGACTGCTTGCTTGAGGCTTTTTCTGACAAGGTTGCTGCCTTGGGCCTGCTCTGGCATAGGTTCTGGCTCAGGACTACTCCCTTGGAGGCTCCGTATTTGCACCCTGAACCCACAGATGTCTCTGATTTCATTCTATTCCCTCATAGGTCCCAGACATGCAGATGTCTCTGGTTCCTGCCTACTCCCTCAGTGGTCCCAGACTCATTCCTAGACCCACAGAGGTCCAGGGTCAGGCCTACTCCCTTAGAGGTCCCGGACTTGTGCTTGTACCCACAGAGGTCTCTGGTTCCGTTGCTCCCTTGTACCTGCTTCTGTGGAGTTTGCTGCCTTCAGGACTTGCTTGGGCCTGATCACATACATACCACTCCCATCTGATAACCGATGGCTGCTATGCACTCCCTACTTTATGACTTGGGGAGTCAGAAAACACCCAGCTCATGATGCACCATTTATGGTAATTTGTTGGCCCATGGTTAAACATTCAGTTTCCACTAAAGTCCAAGAGCTGTCTCTCAAAGGGAGAATAGTTGTCTGCAGATTATGGCAAAGCCTTGCTCCAAAATCCCAAAGGTCTTTTCTGTGAACCACCTATCGGGGCTGCCCAAGGCCCCAAACAGCATCCCTAGCTGCCACTGACACCTCGAGTACCTTCTGGTCTGCCGGATCACATGGTCCAAGCAGCCTGCACAGCAGCCTGGACCTGTTAAATAACCTTCTCCTGGTCCAGACCCCTCACAAAGTTAGTAGCTTTCCAAGTCACTTGGTGTATGGGCTGGGGTAACACACCCAAGGGAGGAATGTTCTGTCTCCAGAATTCAAACAGTTCCACTAAATGTTGTGCTTCTTTCTTGGTGGTGGGAGAACCAGGTGCAATAGCTTATCCTTCACCTTAGAAAGCATATCTCTGCATGCCCCACACCAGTGGACTCCTAAAGAGTTCACTAAGATAGAAGGCCCTTGAATTTTTTATTGGATTTCTTTCCCATCCTCTGACGCATGGTCCATATATAAGCTTTCA
>NW_026068080.1:11109-21366 GCF_014885135.2 Alexandromys fortis | reverse complement strand
GTCTCTGATTTCATTCTATTCCCTCATAGGTCCCAGACATGCAGATGTCTCTGGTTCCTGCCTACTCCCTCAGTGGTCCCAGACTCATTCCTAGACCCACAGAGGTCCAGGGTCAGGCCTACTCCCTTAGAGGTCCCGGACTTGTGCTTGTACCCACAGAGGTCTCTGGTTCCGTTGCTCCCTTGTACCTGCTTCTGTGGAGTTTGCTGCCTTCAGGACTTGCTTGGGCCTGATCACATACATACCACTCCCATCTGATAACCGATGGCTGCTATGCACTCCCTACTTTATGACTTGGGGAGTCAGAAAACACCCAGCTCATGATGCACCATTTATGGTAATTTGTTGGCCCATGGTTAAACATTCAGTTTCCACTAAAGTCCAAGAGCTGTCTCTCAAAGGGAGAATAGTTGTCTGCAGATTATGGCAAAGCCTTGCTCCAAAATCCCAAAGGTCTTTTCTGTGAACCACCTATCGGGGCTGCCCAAGGCCCCAAACAGCATCCCTAGCTGCCACTGACACCTCGAGTACCTTCTGGTCTGCCGGATCACATGGTCCAAGCAGCCTGCACAGCAGCCTGGACCTGTTAAAAAACCTTCTCCTGGTCCAGACCCCTCACAAAGTTAGTAGCTTTCCAAGTCACTTGGTGTATGGGCTGGGGTAACACACCCAAGGGAGGAATGTTCTGTCTCCAGAATTCAAACAGTTCCACTAAATGTTGTGCTTCTTTCTTGGTGGTGGGAGAACCAGGTGCAATAGCTTATCCTTCACCTTAGAAAGCATATCTCTGCATGCCCCACACCAGTGGACTCCTAAAGAGTTCACTAAGATAGAAGGCCCTTGAATTTTTTATTGGATTTCTTTCCCATCCTCTGACGCATGGTCCATATATAAGCTTTCAGCAGAAGGCACCACCCAGATTAGATCTGGATTAAAGATCTGGACTATAGGTTGTTTCCCCACGTCAAAGGTCTGGATTAGAAGTACATCTTCCCATTTCAATTTAAACAAAAATCTCTCACACGTGTGTCCTCCATTTGGGATCTTAGTTACTTCCAGATGTAGTTAATTTGACAAGCAAGAGTATCCATTACACCGGTGTCCCCCTTTACTATCTGGGGAAAAGGGCAGAAGGCAGAGGAGAGGAGGAACAGAGGCAGGTCCGATCTTTTCAGGAAATGTGCCTTGAGCATCCCAGCTGAGACCCAGGATAGGGAGTTTGGTCACATGCAGGTACCACTCACGCAGACATCACTCCCCCTTGTGCTTTGTGGTCATTGCCTTCTCACAGCGGTGAACGCTAGGTAGTTCTGCCAGCAGTTACTGCTCTTCTGGTTTGGGAAGCAGCTGTGGGGGGGCAGTCTTGTAGTTCTTTATTTTAGTCTTGATGTCTTCAGCTACGGTGCTGACTCCTAAAGACAGCCCTGGAGCAGCATGGGTTAATGTGACCCTTAGCAAAGATGCCAATCTCCCCCACCTTACTTTTTGAGACAGCCTCTCTCCCTGAAACCACAGCTCGCCAACTCAGCAGCAAGCCCCAGGGACCCTCCAGTCTCTGCCTTTCCAGTACTGGGACTGTAGGCATATATCAACCATGGTGGATATATAGTTTTACTTGAGACAGGTTTACCTATGAAGATTAGGCTGGCCTCAAACTCACAGAGATCTGCCTGTCTCAGCCTCCGGAATGCTGGGATTAAATCTGTGTGCTCCTACACCCAGCTCACCTTTGGTTTTAAAAAGTGGGTTCTTTTGAGAAATGAGGCTAATAAAAAAAAAGAAAAAAAAGTGGGTTCTTGAAGATTAAATTCAGATAGATCCTCATGGATGCTCAGCAAACACTTTACCAACTAAGTCATATCCCCAGCCTTCTTTTCCTATCACTTGTTAACCAATAACTTTGTTTCTTCCTTCCTAGTCTGTATAGTATACACTTTCCATTTCCTCACCTTTAGAGACTCTCCAGTATCATTGTTCGGAATGGTCTAAGCGGGCATTATTGCATGGCTCCTAATTTTGGTTGGAAAGAGTCTAGTTTTCCACCTTATTTTTATTTCAGTTAAATATTTTTTCCCCTTCTCATTGTTCCGCCCTCTCCATTGACCTGGGTGCAATTTAGAAACGCACCGTTTAGTCTCCAAGAGTGTGTGAGTTTCCTTCCACCTTCCTTCTGTGGTTATACTTTAAATGCATTGTGATCTCTGAAAAATTTGAAAACTTTTATATTAACGTCTCTCATCTTCCTGTATTCCTAACATTATTTTCTTCTATTTTTCTCAGTTACGTTTTTTTTTCTTCCTAAAATACAATTTTACTTTAAAAAATACATTGTGATCTTAGAGTACATATTTTTTCATTTTTATTCTTTAAATTTTGTTAGTATACATGTTATGGCACAAAAAGTCATCTTTCTTGGTGAGTGTGTGCTTACAATAATCCACATTCTGCTTTGACATATTCTAGAGATGGTTTGGTCCAGTTGGCGGATTTGAACTGGCTGTGGAGGCCATCTGTGTCTTTACTTTCTTCCAGCTTATCTGTTCATTCTGGGTTGATGGGTGTTGAAGTCACCACCAATCCTCTAGCATTGGGCTCATCTGTTCTTTGCAGTCCTATCAGAGTTTGCCTCACATATTTTGCTACTCTCTTATTTGATGAGTATACATTAAGAATTACAATATCTTCTTTGAAAATGGACATGTCTATCATTGTATAATGCTCCTCTCCATCTTCAATAGTCTCTGATCTAAAATCTTCTTGGTGTGAAATTGATACAACGGTTTCTAGTTTTTGGCATGGCTACTGTGGATCCATCACAACAGTGCACAGCGTTGCTGTTTACGTGGTCTCTGGCCATTCTCTCTTAGTCTGTATCTAAACTGATTTTCTTTGATTGTTTGAGACACTCTATAGTGGAATCTGGCTTTTTTAATCCACTCTGGTAGTCTCTGTGTTTTAAAGGGTATATTTTTGATTATTGGTGATGATTGGTTGATATCAAGTCTTTGTTGTAATTATATTCTGCTTGTTTCATTTAGCCTTTATTGCTTTCAACTTCTACTACTTTTCTGACCTTTATGGTTTTAATTGAGCAGTTATTTTTAGAGCTGTATTCACTTTTATTCATGTGGATGTGTGGGAGAGGAGGCTAGAGGACATCAGATCTGTTGGAACTAGAGTTACAGATATTCCTGACCCACCTTGTAAGTTCTGGAAATTGAACCCAGGTCCTCTGGAAGAGCAGCAAGTGCTTTTAACAGCTGAGCTATCTCTCCAGACCTCTTTTTACATTTAAGTAGTTGCCCTTGAGTTTATGATATCCTAGACATCTTTTTAAATAATACTGTCTCTTCATGATAATAGAAGTAAGTTTAATTCGGTATGTGGATTTCTTAATGTGAAAATAGATCTGAGATGGGACATTAGCAAAGATAAAGAATATAAAATAACAAAAATATGTGCCCATCAGAGTAACCCGACTCTCAAATGTACATACACACCTAATAACAAACTCAAATTCTCAAATGAGAAATGCGCAGAGTTAGAGAAGAACAGACACTCCATAGTCATGAATGACATGCGACGTGGCTTGCCAAGTGACTGCTGGAGTGACTAGTAAGCAAAGAGCATGATAAAGTCATGGCTGATCTAAAAATCAACCAGTCTCCCAACCTAGAAAAACATTTCTAGAACACTCTATCCTATAGATAATTTGTTCACAAATTCTGTGCACTGAAATTCAGTGCACTTAAAGCTCAGTAAATCGAACAGGTTTCAAATTGTGTTCTCTAATGGAATTGAGTAAGAAATTAGAAATAATAAGCGTGTAGAAAACACACACTCCTGCCACAGAAGCAGGCAGGCTGACTGCAGACCTTCCCCTCTCCCTCTGCTCCTCCAGATCCAGTTCCCCAGTCTCCTCCCCAGCTCTGCAGCCAAACCCCTGCTGCAGCCTCCCTTCTCCAACTGCATGCATCTCAGTGGATCACAAGATCTTCCCCTCCAAACTCTCTCCCACACCCATTGCTTTATTCCAGCCCCCAACTCCAAGCAGGCACTCCCTGTGAACCCTGAGGCTACTCTGGCTAGGGAAGCAGGTAGGCTGACCCCAGATCTTCACCTCTCCCTGTGCTCCTACAAATCCAATCCCCCAGTCTCATCCCCAGCTCTGTAGCAAACATTCTGCTGCGGCCTCTCTTCACTCTCTGCCCCCATTTCCAGGGGACTAAGCAGATCCTAGTGGAACACTATCCTCCCTTCTGTGGACCCCTTCACCCTCCCCCAGCCCTCTCCATTCCTAAGAGTCAGCTCTCAGAAACACATTTTTACCTGGAGCATTTAGTAGCCACACCTATCAGGATCCCTGAAGAATTCCCTACCTGGGAACACACAGCCATCTCACGCCCCTAAAAACCAGAGAGAAAACAGAAACCCAGGAACAAAATACCCAGCAAACAAAGACAAGACCAAACCTCAGCTCCTAGAATTACAATCTTCCCAATTCCAGATGCCTAGATGCCAAAATAAAAACACAACCAATAACAGCCAAGACAATATGTCTCCCCCAGAGCCCAGCAACCCTACCACAACAGGCCCTGAATATTCCAACATAGCTGAGACACAAGAAAAAGACCTAAACCCAGTCTTTATGAATATGACAGAGGTCCTTAAAGAGGGAGTTAATAGATTCCTTATAGAAATCTATGGAAAAGCAAAGAGTGGAAGGAAGTGAATCCAACTGTTCAAGCCTTGGAAGTGGAAGTAGAATCCATAAAGAAAATCCGGACCAAGGAAACTCTGGAAATGAAAAATTTAGGAACTCGAACAGGAACTACAGAGCAAATCTCACTGTTAGAATACAAGAGATGGGTGAGAAAATCTCAGGTATTGAAGATACAATTGAAGAAATGGATATACCGGTCAAAGAAAATGCTGAATCTAAAACAAACAATGACAACAAAAAACCCTTCTAAAAAAATTATCCAGAAAATCTGGGACACTGTGAAAAGATCAAATCTAAGAATATTAGACATAAAGAAGAATACCAGGTCAAAGGTGCAGAAAATATATCCAACAAAATCATAGAAGAAAAATTTCCTAACCTAAAGGAGATGTCTATCAAGGTACAAGAAGCATAAAGAACACTAAATGTACTGGAACAGAAAAGGAAGTACCCATGGCACATAAAATCAAAACACTAAATGTACTGAACAAAGAATATTAAAGATTGCAAGAGAGAAGGACCAAGTACCATATAAAGGCAGACCTATTAAAATTACACCTGACTTTTCAGTGGAGACTTTAAAAGGGCCTGGATGAATGTGCTGCAGATTCTAATAGACCCCAGATGCCAGGCAAGACTACTGTAAACAGCAAAATTTCAGCCACCGTAGATGGATTAAAAAAAAAAATAAGACATCCCACGATAAAGCCAAATTTAAGCAATATCTATCTACAAATCCAATCTTACAGACAGTTTTTAAAGGAAAATTTCAACCTAAAGAGGTTAGCCACACCAAGGAAACACAAGGAATAAATAATCCCAGACCAAAAAAAATCAAAAAGGGAAAGCATACAACAACAACAAAATAACAAGAATCAACAATACTACTCACTAACGTCTCTCAATATCGAAGTTCTCAGTTCCCCAGTAGAAAGAGACTAACAGAATGGATGTGAAAACAGGATCCATCCTGCTGCTGCATCCAAGAAACATAGCTCAACATCGAAAAGAGATCTTACCTCGGGGTAACAAGTTGGAAAAAGATATTCCAAACAAATGGACCTAAGAAGCAAGTTGGGATTTTAATATCTGACAAAATAGACTTCAAACCAAAATTAATCAGAAGAGATTGGAAAGGGCACTACATATTTTTCAAAATAAAGAATCCACCAAGAGTACATTGCTATTCTTAACATCTATGCATCAAACACAAGGACACTCCAGCTCAACATAACAACCCTCACACAGTAATAGTGGGAGACTTCAACACCCACTTTTTCCAATAGACAGGTCCTCCAGACAAAAGCTAAATAAATACTGGAATTAACTGACATCAAAAACTAAAGGCACCTAACATACTTACAGAAAATTTTACCAAAACACAAAAAAATAGACCTTCTTCTCAGCACCGCATAAATCTTTCCCCTAAATTGACCACATTCAGACACAAATCAAGTCTCAACAGATACAAGAAAATTGAAATAACACCCTAAATCCTATCTGACTGGTGGCACATGCCTTTAATTCCAGCACTCCGGAGGCAGAGGCAAGCAGATCTCTGTAAGTTCAAGGCCAGCCTGGTCTACAGAGTGAGTCCCAGGTCAGGCAAGACTATTACACAGAGAAACCCTGTGTCTAAAAACAGAACAGAGCAAAACAAAACAAAGCAAAACAAAGTGTATACAGATCTGAACAGAGAATTCTCAATAAAGGAAACTCAAATGGCTGCTGCAAAGCACTTAAAGAAATCTTCAGAATCCTTAGCCATCGGGAAAATGTAAATCAAAACTACTTTGAGGTCCAATCTTACACCTGTCATAATGGCTATGATCCATAAAACATGTGACAACTCATACTGGTGGGGATGTGGAGTAAGGGGAACACTCCAACATTGCTGGTGGGAGCTAACTTGTACAGCCTCTGTAGAAATCAGTGTGGTGGTTCCTCAGGAAAATGAGAATCAACCTACTTCATCTGCTTCAAGATCCAGATAGATATACCATCCTTGGGCATGCATTCCTCCTACCACAAAGACACTTAATCATGTTCATTGCTGCTCTATTCATAATAGACAGAAATTGGAAGTAATCTAGATGACTCCCAACAGAAGAATGGAGAAAGAAAATGTGTTACATTTACACAGTGAAGTATTACTCAGTTGTTAAAAAAAAAAGTGGCATCATGAAGTTTGCGGGTACATGGATGGAACTAGAAAAAATTCATCCTGAGTGAGGCAACCCAGGCCCAGAAAGACAAAGATGGTATATATTCATTTATATGTGGATATTAACTGTAAAGTCAATGATAACCAAGCTACAATCCATAGAGCCACAGAGGGTAGGTGCAGAGTAAGGGAGTGGAGCCTAAAGATAGATTTCATTAGGGAAAGGAATCAGAATAGATAGTTATGGACAGACGGGAAGGCCTGGAATGGGGGGATAAAGTAAGAAAGGGCAAAGGGAAAGAAGATGAAGGAGGGAATGCAGGGAGAGACAGCTAATATTAAGGACCATTTGAGGGATAGTGTGGAAACCCTATACATCAGATGCTTTCTAAAGTACATACACATATGAAGGCAATTTAAATAAAAATGCCTAAAAATGGGGGAGACAGTCCCAACTGGTCATCTCTTGTCACCAAATGAAGATTTCAGTACTGGGATTGGGTTACATCTAATTGAGATGTTGGTCAAAGGGGTCCCCTGGGAATCCCCAAACAACCCAGGCAGTTGCTCTCCACAAACTGATGGCCAGAACCAATTGCTGGAGAAAACTCCGACACAACTCATAGAACATGGAGAAGTCCAGCCAGTGCCTACAGAGAGCTTTCACCACTGCACGTGAGGGTCTTTTGTCCAGGTAGGTACTCTGCATGTTACCAAAAAAGAAACACACACCAACCCAGCCGCAAACCCGCTAAGCTGCAAGATATGCCAGGGCAATGGTGGCACAAAGCTTGTGGGAGTAACCAACCACTATCTCATCTGACTGAAGGCTCACACCATGAGATATAACCATATCTGAAACTGGTTGGGTGACCAAAAACCAGAGACTAGGTAGCCCAGGGACCTAGGGTAAAACCAGGTACTATTGTTCTTAAAGAAGAAAAAATAAGTAGCAATAAAATGACTTCTAACTGATATTCTCTTATACTCAAAGATCAGTGTCTTGTTCAGCCATATTTTACCATCAGGAAAAGCAAAAGCTTCCTCCTGCAGCAGTTGGGAACAAATACAGAGACCCACAGCCAGACATAAGCAGAGAGTGAGAGAGCTCAGAACACTCAGTCCTCAATGGGAAGTCCCCATCGAATCCCTCCCCTCAGGGCTCAGTGAACCCCTTGGGAGAAGAGCTGGAAACAGTGTAAGAGCCAGAGGGGATGGAGGACACCAAGAAAACAAGGCCGTGTGCACTCAGAGTCTGAGGCAGGCTGCACAGGGCCTACCCAGGTCTGCACCAGGTCTTCTGGGTACAGATCATGGCTTCCAGTTGAGTGTTTTTTATGGGACTCTCGGGTGTTCGAATGAGTGGGTCTCTAGTTCTTACGTTGTTTTCCTTCTCTCCATTTGCCTTGTCCAGCTTCAGTGTGATCGTTTTGTTTTATCTCATTGTGTTGCACTTTGTTATGTTTTACTATTATCACTTGGAAGCCTGGTTTTGCTTTTTTCTAATGAGAGTCAGAAAGGAAGTGGATCCAGATTGGGGGTGGGGTGGGAAGAACTGGGCAGGAATAGAGGGTTGAGAAACCGTAACCGGGATACACTGAGGGGGAAGCATCTACTTTCAGTAAAAAGGAAAAATAGTGGGAAAAAGAAAGAAAAGACACATTTGGAATTTATACAATACTCATGTTAATACGGATCAGAAAGAAACTATGTAGAGATTAGAAAACATTTCAACTGAATGATAAGAACAATAAACAAGCAGAGCAGGGCTTCATAAAAACATAAGCGCTTCCATTAGTAAAAAGGAGAAGCTTAAGAGCCTTCGTGGTGGTGCACACCTGTAATCCCAGTGCTCTGAAGGCCTATACAGGAAGAATTTCAAGTTCCAAGTCAGACTAGGTTACATAGTGAGGTCTTGCCGTAGAGGAAGAAGAAGAGGAGGGGGAGTTAATGATCAAGGTTTTGACTTGAAAGCTAGACAAAATGGCCCTGTAGCAGTCAGGGTCTGGATTTTCATACGTGGCACCAGGTGCCACCGAGCACCATGAAGAAGTCTGGGGTCAAACCAGCTGCCTGAGTCGGTGTTGGTATCCGAGGACCAGGATACAACCATGTCTGAGTGACCTGCACATCTACTCAATGACATGGTGATGCCTGGGCCCGAGCTACAGCTGAGAGCTATGTCAGGGTCCATGGCCCATCTGCAGCCAGGGACTGTGCTGATGTTTAATGCTCTTGCTATCATCAAAAGCCGTGCAGACACCCAAGATCAAGGGCCAAGTTAGTATCTCAGGGTAATACTGCCGCCTGGGGCAGTAGGTACATCAAGACCCAGCTGCTACAAAGGACCGTGTTGAGGTCTATAGTCCTACCGCTGCTGCGGGGGAGGGGGGGGATAGCGCAGGGAGTCTGACCCAAAGTATGGGTCTTGCACCGCCACTAATGGTCATATAGAGGCACAGGGTTGGGGCTGCAACCTGAGGCCTTTATGGTGCCAGGGCGACCACACGGCTGCCAGAACCATTCTCACCCGAGTGCCCATTCCCTCCACCCAGAGTCAGGACGTCATCCGGGTCTAAGTTGCTGCCGAGGGCCATGTCTTGAGTGCATGGTCCGGCCACAGCTGAGGTCTGTGGTGATGTCTGTGGTCAGTAGCACCTCAGGAGGCCTTAGGAACCATGCACAAAGAAATCAGAGGTCTATACTGAGACAGTCCCTTCCTTCATTGCCCTGGGAAAGCTGGCCTCGTCTCACTGCCCACTACAACAAGAAAGCTAAGCTAGCTCCCTGCACTAGGGAGAGAAGGCTCCCACCCCTCACCACAGGGTAAAATGAACCTACCCTGAGAGCATATGTGTAGGGGAGCTGACTACTCCACCTGAGGCGAGTGGCCCCCGTGGCTCTATCATACCTGCCTGGCTAACACCCAGACCCACAACTGGCCCTTGGGTTGACCCACCCTAGCATCTAACCCATCTAGGTCCAACTGGAGCTCGTGAAGGGACTGGTTCTGTGGGACAATACCCACAGAATCTCCAAGACACAGGATACCCCACAGGAGCTCTGGTGAGGTTCCAGTGAGGAGGTGTACCAAACACCAAAGGCCTTGAACCAGACCAATGACTCATTGCAATGGACAGTGGTCAGTCACGTCGATGGGACAAAGGGTTACACGATATGACCGAAGCCTCCAAAGCCAGGTGATGGGGAGGCAGGAGAGAAGGAGAAGCAGAGATTTTGCTGTTTCAGGTGTGGAATTTTGTTCTGTTTTGGTTTATTGGTTTGTTGTTGTTTTTCTTGCTTTTGTTTGCTTGCTTGCTTACTTTGTTCTGTTTTCTGTCATGGAGGGATGCAACAGGGATGAGGGGGG
>NW_026068080.1:7670-9143 GCF_014885135.2 Alexandromys fortis | reverse complement strand
GGATTAAAGACATCACTATGCCTGATATATATTCAGGCATTCAATATATGTTTGATATATTCAATATATATTGAAATTGTCAAAATGCACAAATTAAGTTTCAATAAACTGATGTAAGCAGATGAGGCCATCTAGTGTGTTGTGTGTGTGTCTGTGTGTGTAGTTTTGAGACAGGGTTTCTCTGTATTGTCCTGGCTGTCCTGGAAATCACTCTGTAGACCAGGTTGACCTCAGACTCAAGAAGTCTACCTGCCTTTGCTTGTGCTGGCCTTGAAGTGCATCACCAGGGCCCAGCAACACCATCTAGTCTATTATTTCCTGTTCTGGGTTCTCCTATATAGCCTGACAGCATAGGAACTATATATATAACAAATTCAAGAAGAGGAGAAGGAGGAGGAAAGATGAGGAGGAAGAAAAGGTAGAAGAAAGGAGGAGGAAGAGGCCTGACCATATGAGCCACCTTCTGAGTCAGCTGCTCCAGGGGCAGAAGCGGGAACTCAAAAGTCTTCTAACTGAGCAGTTGGACACGGAGGGCGCTGGGAGGTGTTCCTGTGACCAGCCAGCTCTATGCTGTGTCCAGTGTGATCAGCTGGTCTGCAGGCAGCAAGGGGCAGGTGGCCAGTGAACTCAGGCTTTCCTTGGTAGTACAAATAGTGTTCTAAACGGTATAGAAGCACAGATTTATCTTCTGTTACTAGGGTGTCAGTCATAGGATTAGGCAGAGTATGAAGGGGCAGGCAAACTATTGAGTATTATGAGGTTTTATAATCGTGGACATATCCATGACTTGAAAACTACAATGAAAATGCCATGATTCTTTAAAAAAAAAAAAAAAAAAAAAGGTAGTCAAGTTGCTCAGGACGCAGGGCTGTGCTCCAGGCTTTCAGGGAAGGGATTGGTGCTATTTAGCTCCTCCCAGAAAAGCATATAGAAAGTTTTCCAGGAACCCCGGAGTTCGAGCAGACAGGTCCCGCCGAGTGCATGCTGTAGGACGGGAATAAGGAGAACTTTTCTGAGCTGAGGAAACAGCTCTTCGTGGATTTTGAGAAGCCGCGGGATCCAGAATCAGCGCAACCCTAACTCCAAGAAGTCTCCTTTACGCCGCGCTCCTTCAGCCTCTGCGGCCTGGGCAGGTCGCACCCCAGATCCCAGGCCACTCTCGGGAAGCAGACCTCGGCCTAGGGTCCCGAAGATGCCCAAGTTACCAGCCATCGTCGTCCTGCTACTGGTGAGTATCGCCCGCTGAGAGCGCCAGGCCCGCTGAGAGCGCCATGCTGGCTCCCATGCCCGGGTCCCATGCCGGGTCCCTGAGCAGGAAGCAGGGAGTTGCGCAAAGTGTCCCGCCGCCCGGAGCGCACGTGCCCTATGGGCGCGCGGGGTGGAAGGAGGTCTGACATTGTTGGGGGACACCACTGTGGAGGAGGGAGAACTCGACGGTGAATGGTGGAAGGTCCGATGGTTGGGTGGGGGTGG
>NW_026068080.1:0-1491 GCF_014885135.2 Alexandromys fortis | reverse complement strand
CCTCCAGGCCTTGTACCTTGCCTGGGCAGCACAATAGAGCCAACCTGTTGGGCAGGTGCAGGTGAGAGAGCCCTGAAACTGTGAACATGAGGGAACTGTCCCCAATACTCATCTGTCTTGTGGCAGCATAGGCAGGCGGGGAGGGCAGGGAAAATGCTCTGTAGACAAGCCCACAGTCAATCTGAGGAAGGCAATTCCTCAACTGCGACCCCTGCTTCCCAGCTCCATTCCAGTAGGACACAGGTCTTCCCTGCAGCTCCGGAAGTTCTGAAGTTCCCTTCACCATCTTTCTTTCCCTCCTCAGGCTCCTACCTGTCAGATGAGGATGGTTGCGTGCCCTGCATGGAAGGTATAGAGTACACCAGCCACGCCAACACTCTGCCTTCGTGCATAAAGTGCACCGTTTGTGCAGCAGGTACAGAACAAAGGGGCTATTTCCCACAGGTGCAGTCTGGAGGGTGGGACTCACAACTGCTGCGGACTCAGAAATCTCAATTCCTGCCCAATTTGCTCTTTATCCCACCCTGTTCTCCACCTGTCCATAATTCAATGGGACAAAAATTAAAAACAAAAAACCCAAAAACCCTGGAGAATTAATTTGTGCTGTGTTTTAGGAATCGTTGGGACCATCCGTGGAGAATAAGGTGGAAACTAATCTGCCGCTGTGGAGAGCAGGGTCTGTTAGCCCCAGATGCATTATGGGGCAGTTACCACTGCCGCACCACTCACTAAATATAACTTGGCACACTTGGCAAACAGGAAGCACCCTGGTGCCGGCTGTGCCAGGACTTGTCCTGAGGAGTGGTGGGGCTCCACAGGGCACACAATGTTTGAAATGGACCTTGAAGGATAGATACAGGGTTTGAAGTGGACCAGGGATATCTCAGCCAGAGTTCCAGCTCTGAGGAGGAAAGAGCCCTGCCCCTTTGGACTAGGGCATTAATCCCATTCTGGGTCCAGCATGAGTCTCCTCAACTCTGCAATGGGTTTGATACCCAGTAGCAAATCTTGAGTTACCACGGGTAGTGGCCTGTTTTGCATTTTCTAGAAGTTGAAGTCAAAAGTGTGGGTCATGGGATGTAACACCAGGAAAAGAGCCACCGAGGGTCTCCCCTCTGTTTCTTTGGTCAGCCTCCAGCTATGTGTGACATGTTATGATCTATCCCTGCCCTCAGAATGCCTCAGCTTTTTTCTTAATATTGGCTACTTTCCAGTCCTGTGAGACCTGAGACCACTCCTTCTAGAACCTTCCACAGAAACTTCAATGGGCTTTCATCTTTCCTGCTGTGGGCCTGCTAAAGTGTGGAGGTCTAGGCTACTGTTTTAGTTTCTTTTCCTGTTTGCTGAGACAAAAGCTCTGTCAAAAACCAAAGGAAGAGAGGGTTGAACTGGCTAACAGTTCATCCATCCATCATTGCAGTGAGGTCAAAGTGGGCAGGAGCTTGAAGCAGCTGCTCAACTCCCGTTTTCAGAGAGTAATAGATGTGTGTG
>NW_026068079.1:3359658-3361226 GCF_014885135.2 Alexandromys fortis | reverse complement strand
CCAGTAAGAGGCTACAGATAACGGGCCAGGCAGTGTTTAAAAGAATACAGTTTCCGTGTAATTATTTCGGGCATAAGCTAGCCATGTGGGCGGCCAGGTGCCGGGGACGCAGCCCTGCCACTCTTATCACTACAGAGTGGCGCCCAGACGTGATGGGCTAAATCCACTTTAAAACCTGGGAGAGCTTAATTTTCAACAGAGAAAAAACAGAGTTTAACACAGATTTTTGCTGTTTGTTGGTGGCGTGCTGAGAGAGATTTCCTGGTTCGGCAACAGCAGCAGAAAAAACGCTGCGTCATTTTAAAGCGCACTTCCTGGGCACTGTGATGCCAGCGTGAACTCTGGCTTTAAAGCATTTCAAGGCTTTTATGGGACTGGATGTTTGTGTTCCCGCTTGGGATCGGAAGGAGAGTGTTCTGAGACTGTGCTGATGGTTCAGCGCTCCCCGCCTGCACCTGGGCGGATGGCAGAATCAGGCTTAGGCAGGCGGAAGAGCATGGCAGATTCCTGCCACCATACAGAGACGCGTTTTCAGACTGCACAGTGCTCTGCATGTCAGATTTGGCTGTAACTTGGATGAAAAGAGTTTCTGTGCTGCACACTCAGTCTCAGAGTTAAACTGCTGATTGTGGCTCCAATGTGGACTTGCTGTGTGCCTGGAACTGTGTGTGGCTCAGGGGCACCAAATGGCTCTGAGGCAGGAGCAGCTGCTCCATGCTGAACTGTGCTGACCTCAGGCAGGAACTACTGTAATTGCCATAATAACAGCGCAGTTAAGGTTTAGACTGGGCAGGACACAGGTGGTACTGTATTACCTGTACATGGTGCAACTTAAGTTTTTAAGAACTGCTTAACATTTTAAGAAATGCTCCTGGATAGTAAAAAAATTACAGATTCACAGTAAAACAGATTCAGACATAAAAGACCTTTATGGATCACATTGTTGGATGAATGTACGTAGGCTTGGGAAAGAGAAGAAAAAGAATATAAAAAATAAAGTTAATGTCTTAAAAAGAAAAAGGGTAAAGTCTTTAAATAGACAGAGTACAGAAGTACAGATAGTTATAGATTAAGAGAAATAAAGAAAAATAAGCCACGTAAAAATGGAAAATTCACAGAAAGTCTGGATTCTTTGTATTATTGTGTTTTCTTTAAAATTTTTGACTGTGAAACCTCCACAGATACAAAAGAATATCAGTGTCCACCTGTGTCTTATCAGATCACCACGGTTTAAAGTTAGATGGCAACAACTATGCTACCCCCAGAAAGCCGACAAACTCATGGAAACTGAACAGTCAACTACTGAACCACACCTGGGTCAAGGAAGAAATTAAGAAAGAAATTAAAGTCTTCCTTGAATTTAATGAAAATAAAGAGACAACATACTCAAACCTATGGGACACGATGAAAGCAGTGCTAAGAGGAAAGTTCATAGCACTAAGTGCCCACTTAAAGAAAACAGAGAAAGCATACATTGGGGACTTAATGGCACACCTGAAAGCTTTAGAAAAAAAAGAAGCAGAGGTGCCCAGAAGGAGTAGAAGACTGGAAATAATCAAACTGAGGGC
>NW_026068079.1:3209753-3352118 GCF_014885135.2 Alexandromys fortis | reverse complement strand
ACTTGCCTAAAGGTGAGATGGTCTTTCGGGGTTCCTGGTTCATGAAAGAGTTTGCGAGACATTCTGCAGGATACAGAAGAAAGTGACTGAACTGTCTTTGGAATTTCCTGCTTCGTGGAGGTGTCTGCTGGATACTATGGGCCTATAGGCTGAAGATGGATGCCCCAATGGTACAAGAGAACTTTGGGTGACTGTCCAGACAGTGAGATGTCTCTGTCATTTCTAGAGCTTTGGACTTGTTGTTTGATTAGGTAATATTATATCCTTCTGGAGTCTTTGATGGAGTTGAAGAATGAATAGATAGTTATAGTTTTCCTTAGTTATGATAAAAGATAAAATAGATATAAATATTGTAACTGTAATTCTTGCTTGATAACTGTTTTGCTATATGTAATTTTACTATGTTAAAATGAAAGCCTTATTTTTTGTTTAAACAGAAAAGGGGAAAATGATGTGGGAGTGATTTCTTACTAATAAAGAAACTGATAGGCCAACCCTTAGGTAGGTGGAGAAAACAGAACAGGATGCTGGGAGAAAGAAGCTGAGTTAGGAGTCGCCATGATACTCCCATTCCACACTGGTAAGCCACCTCGTGGGCTACACAGATTATTAGAAATGGGTTAGATTAATATGTAAGAGCTAGCCAGTAAGAGGCTACAGATAACGGGCCAGGCAGTGTTTAAAAGAATACAGTTTCCATGTAATTACTTCGTGCATAAGCTATCCATGTGGGCGGCCAGGTGCCGGGGACGCAGCCCTGCTGCTCTTATCACTACAACTCCTCATTGGTAGAAAAAAGAGAACATGAACTGGACCCTGGACCCTCCATCTTACTGCTAGGAATTGCACTAGGAGGCAGGGGGATGCCCTCTGTGTTTAGCAAAGTGAAATTGGCTTGAAGTCCTGTTCTTAGGTTGGAATTTCTTCACATTTGTTTGTTTGTGTGAACATTTGTTTTGGAATGCCATGGCATTCTTGTGGAGGTTAAAAGATAATATGCTGAGATCTCTCTCTTTCTCTCTCTCTCTCTCTCTCTCTCTCTCTCTCTCTCTCTCTCTCTCTCTTATATCTGGGATCCACCTTACCTCTTCAGGATTGGTCACAAGCATGCTTACCTACCAAGCCTTCTTGCTAGTCCTGAGTTGCCAACAATCGCATCAAGTACCTGCCAGATGCTATTTGACTTCAAGAATTTAAGTTACTTTCCCAGGTCACATGCTTAGGAACTGGCAGCATAAGACTCTAAATCAAATTCCTGGAACTCCACTGCACAGGTGCAATCTGAGTCTAGCAGCAATGAAAAAGAGATGCAGCAAGAACAAATATGCTGCACCTGACTGGCAGAGTAGTCAGACTTTATGTGGGCCACCATCCCCCAAACAATGGCACACAGACTTATTATTAATTATAAAAGCTTAGCCTTAGCTTAGGCTCATTCCCAACTAGCTCTTATAACTTTCTATTCATCTAAATTCTGCTGTGAAGCATTTAACGTCACCTCTATTCTGTATGGAGGACTCCTCTTGTGTCTAACTGGCATCTCCCTCATGCCTAGATTCTGACCCTGAGTTCCCCTTTCACTGGAACTCCCACCTATTCGCTCCTGCCTAGCTATTGGCCATTCAGCTCTTCATTAAACCGTTAATCAGGTGCTTTGGCAGGTGAGGCAAAACATAGACACATTCTCTCACAATGTAAACAAATATCCCTCAATAAGGCACTCTGTACATTTCTTTCTCCTTATATAATATGGTGTTAAAAGAATCCAGACTCAGGGGAAGATGTGGATCTCAGGTATCTCTTGCCAAGTCATTGTTTCCTCAGAAATCATTGGCAGGGGGAGACGTACAGGGACTGACTACAGAGATGTTTCCTCATTTGGCCTTGAAAGTCATGATGATCATCATCCTTCTGTCTTGTCTCAAGGAAATGCCCACAGGGGACATTCTAGGAAGGAAATATGGCATCTGTTGAGAGTTGTGGCAATTATCTTTTCTTTATTTATTTCTTTATCTTTTTTCACATGTCTATGTGTTTGTGCTGTTTGCATAGGTGTGGTGCATGTGTACGTGGAGACCAGAAATTGACGTATGATGTCTTCCTTGATAGTTCTTCACTTTATTTACCAAATCAGAGTCTTTTGTTGAAATTTGCTCTCCCTGATTCAGCTAGTTCAGACGAGTACCTTGCCCCAGTGCCCCTATTTCTGCCTCTTGAGCATTGAGATTATAGGTAATCCACCACACCTACTTGGCATTTTTATGTGGTTGCTGGAAACACACACACTGGTCCTCAAGTTTATGTGCTTTACCCACTGAGTCATCCTGCCTGGCCCAGTGTCCCCTTTCTCCATCTGGTACTCAGACTTGCCTTGGTAGCCAATACGCTTATTTGCCTTGAGTTCTCTTGACAATCTGCTAATTGTTTGGAACATTAAATGTTTAAAAGCAACTTTACCTAGGGCTTCACACCTCTCCTTTGCTTTTAAAGTCTTTGTTGGTAACAGACTGGAAGACAGTTTTTATTTGAGCATTTGCCTTCCAGTATGTGATTCTCTATCTTTCCTTGGTCCTACAAACCTCCATGGCTAATTTTGGTGAGCTAGTAGATAGCTCTGCCCTCTGATTCAAAGCAAACTTTATTGGCAGTCTCAGGAGTGTCAGAATACAGAATGTGATCAAAATACCCCGCAGCATTTCCCCTTTTTAGACAAAAAGAGGGAAGGTTTTAACTCTAACACAATAAAGCTCTATATAATAAGAATTACCAGGTAAGAATCACATTCACAATGTCCAGTCCATTTGCATTTGGCAAATTTAGAGAAAATATTCCTTTATCTATTCTATCTTGGTGAGTCCAAAGTTTTGTACCTAATTCACTTTCTATCCTAACTTGTATTACCAAACCAAAACTAAATTTTTAGACCTTAAAGCATTTTTTTTTTACATAAAAGTTAAGCTTTTATGTCTTTTAATGTTATACACATTGTACCTCTTTTGTGAGTTTCTTTTCTGAATTTGGTAACAAGGAAATCTGTAACTATAACTAACTAGTCTTCACCTTTATCAGAAACCTGAGAAGGATATATTATTGAGTAAACTGGAAATGCAGAGCAAACAACTTTCAAAACTATAGAAATGACAGAAACATCTGGCTGCCTGGATAATATGCCAAGGTTCCTCTGTAATATTGGAACATCTATCTTGGAATTTTAGGCCTAAAATATCTGACAGACTTTTCTGTGAAGCTGGAATTTTGAAGGCTTGTCCTGCCTTCTTGGCAAAGTTTGGCAGTAACTTTTTTGTGTGTCTTGCTTATACAATTTGGACAATATACTGTCAGCAGCTGAGGCAATGGCAGTTTCTTGCCCAGCAGCTAACTTTTGCTACAAAAAAACAAACTCTATATGGAGGTTCTTTGATGCCCATCATCTTCTTTGAAGTAGATTGGTGCTGCAAGGAACAGATGTGTCTTATTGTCATGCCTTACATTATTGTCACTGCCTTACATTATTAAAACATCTTAAATGCCATATTCTGTAGGTCTCTGAAGTGTTTGGAGACCATCTGTCTATCTAAAATATATCTGCCTGACCTTGAAAACATGCCTAACATGACTGCAAGTTTGATTATAATAGGTGACTAACTATTAACACACATTGTTTATTATCCTAAATAGTTTGCAAAAGTAACTTTTAAATATTAGAAATTTACATTACATTGTTAAATGAACTGCATAGGTACAATATCTTAAACAAGAGTAGAAAAATGTGTACAGTATGTTAACCAAAACCCTTAAATTTTATATCAATATGCAAAAATACCTTAAACAAGAGTAGAAACAAATATAGTGTAACAAAATAACCTTAGATTTTTATTAATATATAAAAACCCATACTGATATTTAAGACTAGTAGTTGCATTTTTAATTTAAAAGTAGATCCAATAATCTACTTTTTTATGCTATTACTTCTGTATTCATCTTTTTCAGAATGATATCCCTGAATCTAATCTTCTTCACTTAGTTTTCTCCATAACAACTTGTAATCAACTCCCTAAATGATGATAAACATCCATAATCCACTGAACAACCAAAAACCATCCAGCCCAGCTCTTGAATATGTTGCTACCTTCTTTCTGGGGGCAATGGCATCTTTAGGTGGCACTGAGAAAATTGAAATAAATGACAAATCCTGGGAGAGCTAGTTGCTGTCTATTCTCCGTGTGATGTGTTAATTCAAGGCTTATCTGAAATGCTGCAGTTACAGCTAACTGCAAAAAATTTAATCATTTTAAATGTCATATGTAGCAGATCTCAGAGAGGTTAAAGGACCACAATTTATTAAGCACATCCAGGGTACATAAACTTAATACCTATATACCTGATTCAGACTCAAGCCAGAAATCATATACAGGAAGCTAAATGAAACTTTTTGCTAAAAATAGTGCTCTATGCATTCATTACTATCACAATTCAAAGTTTAAATATATATTAATCTTATAAACTTTGAGATAATATTTATATCTTAAGAAAAGTTTTAAAGAGTCAAAGTAAAATCAAAGGATTATGAGATTAGTGACAATAGAAATAGTTCCTGAATTTTGGTATTTCTTCTGTGTTACAAGGAGGGGGTCCCTTGTTTGTCTCGGCCACCCAGCTAGCTTACACCCGAAATAGCCACATAGAAACTGTATTCATTTAAACATTGCCTGGCCCATTAGCTCTAACTTCTTATTGGCTAATTCTTACATATTAGTTTAACCCATCTCCATTAATCTGTGTATTGCCACGTGACTGTGGCTTACTGGCAAGATTCTAACCAGCATCTGTCTCAGGCAGAAGATCCATAGCACCTGCCCTCTGCCCTTCTTCCCAGAATTTAGTTCTGTCTACTCTGCCTACCTAAATTCTGTCCTATCAACTAGGCCAAGGCAGTTTTTTTTTTACTCATTACACAATCAATGAAAGCAATACAAAAACAGAAGGAACTCCTACACCATTTTCCTTTTTCTGTTTAAACAAAAAGCACAGCAACACCGTAGTATTGTGGCAATAAACATAGCTCTGGCCAGTACCTCTGCCATGAGCCTTTAATCTCAAAAAGCTAAGGAATGGACTGGATCTAGCCATCAAAGCCATGGCTTTAATCCTACCCATATTGCTTACCAAATTAAAGACTCATGTGGTCAAAAAAAGAGATAGAAATACAGTAAAGAGAGATTCAAAGACAAAAAAACCCTCTAAATTGTTTACAGTATGTTAAAAAAATACATGCAAGTTTGGGAGAGTAAATAAAGAGGTTAAAGTCCTTAAAATAAAAAAGAGAGTAGTTGTGTTTGGTGGCATGTGCCTTTAATCCTAATGCCTGGGAGGCAGAAAAAAAAAACAGATCTTTGTGAGCTCAAGGTGTGGTAGCACACACCTTTAATCCCAGCACTAGGGAGACAGAGACAGGTGGATCTCTGTGAGTTCAAGGACAGCCTGGTCTGCTTAGTGAGTTCCAGGACAAAGATACACAGAGAACCTGTCTCAAAAAGCCAAACAGTAAAAATAAAAGAAATATAGGTTAAAATAAAGCCATGTAAAGATAAAAATACACAGAGAATCTTAATACTGTACGTTATTATGCTTTATTTAAATTGTTTAAATGCTGAGGAAGGAGCAACAGCTGCTAAAAGATATTTGCTTATAAATGCTGCTAAAGATAGGTATTTTAAAAATACCAAGACTTCAAATTTAAAGTCAAAAGGTATGTTACTTTGGAAAAGAGATTTCACTTTTGTTTCCACAGGAAATGAGAGGCTGTGGATTCATTCTGAGTTAAGGAAAATCAGATTTGATCAAGAAAGACCACCTGAGAAATCTCCGGTAGGAACAGATGGCCCAAATGTCAGAGTTCTACATCCAGAACAGTTTTAATACTGCTGCCTGAGATGATCAAGACTCACAGGATACTCCAGTCAGGACTTGATTATAATTCAAAATTTTCTTTAGGTTCCCATAAGATTAACAGTACCCCAACCTGCAGGAAGTAGCCTGGAATACTATGCCCATATTCTCAAAAAAATGGACTATGGATATTTTCCTTTGTTTTAAAAAAAAGAGGGTGGTGAAGATCTTCTCCCAGCCAGTAGGTTGCCTTTTTTTTTGTCTTAATGACAGTGTCCTTTGCTTTGCAGAAGCTTCTCAGTTTCAGAAGGTCCCATTTATTCAATGTTGCCCTTAATGTCTGTGCTGCTGGGGTTATATGTAGGAAGTGGTCTCCTGTGTCCGTGTGTTATAGAGTACTTCCCACTTTCTCTTCTATCAGGTTCAGTGTGTTCAGATTGATATTGAGGTCTTTAATCCATTTGGACTTGAGTTCTGTGCCTGGTGACAGATATGGATCTATTTTCATTCTTCTACAGGTTGACATCCAGTTTTGCCAGCACCATTTGTTGAAGATGCTTTCTTTCTTCCATTGTATACTTTTAGCTCCTTTATTGACAATCGGGTGTTCATAGGTTTGTGGGTTAAAATCAGGGTCTTCTATTCGATTCCATTGGTCGACTTCTCTGTTTTTATGCCAATACCAAGCTGTTTTCAATACTGAAGCTCTGTAATAGAGTTTGAAGTCAAAGATGGTAATGCCTCCAGAAGTTCCTTTATTGTATAAGATTGTTTTGACTATCCTGGGTTTTTAGTTTTTCCATATAAATTTGATTATTGTTCTCTCAAGGTCTGTGAAGAATTTTGATGGGCTTTTGATGGGGATTGCATTGAATCTATAGATTGCTTTCAGTAGAATTGCCATTTTTACTATGTTGATCCCGGGCAGCTGAGGAGAGGGAGCCTGAAGTGGCCAAATCCTATAGCCATATTGATGAATATCTTGCTTATCACCATAGAACCTTCATCTGGTGATGGATGGAGATAAAGACAGAGATCCACATTGGAGCACTGGACTGAGCTCCCAAGGTCCAAATGAAGAACAGAAGTAGGGAGAACATGAGCAAGGAAGTCAGGACCGCGAGGGGTGCACCCACCCACTGAGATGGTAGGGCTGATCTAATGGGAGCTCACCAAGGCCAGCTGGACTGGGACTGAAAAACATGGGATCAAACCTGACTCTCTGAACGTGGCAGTCAATGAGGGCTGACTGAGAAGCCAAGGACAATGGCGCTGGGTTTTGATCCTACTGCATGAACTGGCTTTGTGGGAGTCTAGTCTGTTTGGATGCTCACCTTCCTAGACCAGGATGGAGGGGGAGGATCTTGAACTTCCCACAGGGTGGGGACCCCTGACTGCTCTTTGGACTGGAGAGGGAGGGGAGTTGTTTGCCTCAGTATAGCATGTTGTAGGGTCTCCAGGTATTGGTTTTTTTGTACAATGTGAGAGAGGATCCATTTAGTTCTCTTTATAAACTAAAGTCTCTTGTTTTGGGGATATTTGTTGCTAATCTCTCTCAAAATATTACTACAACCTCTTTGCCAATGTTCACTTTCTGTTCATAATGAAGAAACTTTAGCATTAATAAAAGGTACCACAAGTTCTACTGGGTCTATTCCAGGTGATTGATTAAGTCTCAGTTTTCCTTTCAGAATAAATTCAGAAACTATCCTTGTGGAAGAATTTTCCATTGATATCCTTTAACAGGCTGGGAATTATAAGTAGACAAAGACATTTTTTTCTCTGTTCTTGTAAAGATATAGTAAGAAGGCATTCTAAAAATCAAACACTATAATAGACCATCCTTCAGGTAATAGAGAAGGCAATGGGATTTCAGCTGTAAAGAGCCCATTGGTTTAATCACCTTATTTTTGGCTCTTAGATCATTAACATTATCTATTTTACAGATGTCTTTTTAATGACAATTGTAGAATTTCAATGATTAGTAGTCAGTTCTTCAGTATGTTGGGCATTCAGCTGCTCCTACAACAGTTGTTCCAATGCCTTTAATTTTTTCAATGTCAAAGCCATTAACCCACCTTTTGTCAGATAGATTTGTCACTTAACCATTTTAAAGGCAGGGCTGTTGGCACCTTTGAAAGAGCAGTAGCTGTTGTGTCCTACTCAGGTACAACCTGGATAGGTGGTCATTGTTACTGATAATGCCTTTCAATATTTCTCTCAGAAGCCTTCTTTATTTTATGGTTTGTTTCTGAGATTGGAGGGATTGTCCATTGCTGTAACAAATTATGTCCCCATAAAGTCATTACTATATTAGCCACATATGGCTTTAATTTTCCTCCATCCTTCTGGCCCTATACACTCAACCCATTTTGCATTTTGTTTTATCTGAGGTAAAGTTCCAATCCCTAGAAGCTAAATATTTAAAGAGGTCAATTTGGATGCCAAGATTTTGGTGAAATTATTATTACATCTGCCCCTGTGTCTACCAAACCCTTGATTTCAATGCCATCTATTTATATTTTCATCTCTGGTCTTTGATGATTTATAAAGGTCCCCAAATTCTTATTTATGGTCTCTTCTGAACATTTTGTTTTATCTATTGATGCTGTTCTGCCACCCAGAACAGTACAGATTTTAACAACAGGAATTAAGTCTTTAAATTACTCTGTAGAGTAGTTTCTATTGAAAGGGAATGATTGAACAAAATTTGACATGTGGGCTTTCAAGAAGCTCCTACAGCATATCCTGATGGCATAGGGTTATGTTGCCTGGACCATCTTAATCTGCATTCATTAGTTGAATGCTGACCTTTGACACACCTTCTGCAAATTCCAGAAGGTTGGGGCCTTCCTTTTGGATTATTTCTAGAAAAAAAAATTGTTTCTTGGAACATTTGCTTACAATCCCTTTTCAGATGACCTGCTTTGTCACAATTAAATCATCTAACCTTTTTTTCTTAAAATTTTAAAAATCACTTCTATACAAATATTATCATAAGCATGAAATCCAATATCAGTTATATTTCTAATTCACCCCTCTTTTGGTGCTGATCTTGTCTTTATAGAACTAATATTCTTTTGAATTCTGAAATAGCATTTGAAAAGCCAATGATTTAATTAATATTCATCTAACTTCTGTATCTGATATTTTATTTGCAGCTGAAGCCAATATTTGAAAAAAATCAGTGAAGGTTTCTTGTGGGCCTTGTATAATTTTGGTAAAAGGCTCAGTCCTCTTTCTTGATTATTCAACCCTGTCCCAAGCGTTCAAAGCTGTTGTATGACCTAGAACAAAGGTATCGTTATCAAGTGTAATCTATCTTTGCAAGTCAGCGAACTAGCCCTCCCTGAGAAGCTGTTATATGAAAATTTTCAGACCTCTAGCCCCACTTCGTTCCTCTGTTATTCTAGCTCCCTCTCTTAACCATGTTTTTCATTGCAACTGAGTACAAACTTCCAATACTGCTGTAAATAAATCTTTCCAGTCTTGTGTAATGATTCTGTTTAGAGTGGCCCATAAATTTAACATAAGCTTCAAAAAAGATGAATCCATACCACAGGAAACTATCACTTCCTTAAATGTCTTCAAATGTAACATTTCTACAGAATCTCAGTTAACTTCTGAATAGTCTGGGGGATACATATCATTTGGTGGTTGCTCTTGAATGGTAACTGGATAAATTAAGGTTGGGTTTCTAATAACCTTGGGCCATTCCTCTTCAATTTCATAATGCAATAATGTAGTAGGTTCTGCTCTGAACTTCTATATCTGTGTGTACATATTTTTCTTAGTTTCATTAGTATATCTTTTTAATGATTGGATCATATCAGTCAAGTTTTTCATGTTTGGCACTGATATCAAACACCTTTTTAAAGGATACAACATGAAGTACTGAACTGATAAAGATTATAATTGATATTACATCATCACAACTAAGTTTAGTATCCCTTCATTTAATTGTTCCATTTCTAAACCTTCCATTGTGAAACCATACAGAGTCCTAACTTCCTGTAACGTAATATGGCTCCACATTCTTGACGTGGAAAAAAAAATTTTTTTTTAAAAACACCAATTCTCCCCCCTTAAGAATTTCTAGGTGTCTCACCAGATGCGTTGATGGCAACAGTGAAGTATGAGGCTGGCTGTTGCTGCACAGCATGGCCGAGGGCAGCTGTAGCTATTTGCCTGTTCCTTGGGGTTGAGAGTTGCTGTTGGCAGTGGCAACAGCAGTAAAAGCCTGAGCAGGTGTTGAGGTGGCTGACCTGGTATGGCAGCAACCCAAGGAAGGTGTCCAGTGAAGTCCACAACCCATGGGAAGAGGAGGCCAGCTGCCTGAACAGCATGCACAGAGGGACATGCAGAAAAAGTCCATGTGGAGGGAAGTGAGGGCATAGGGCTCCTTGAGGGACAGAAGCCAGTGACCTGATAGAATTTATGGCCTGGCCACATGTGTAGTTTGGGCCAGGGTGGGTGGCTACCTCATAATCTCATGCCCCTATTTGAATTCCAGATAATACTTGGTAGCCAGATACTGGGTAAAGAACCCAAATGATTAGAGAAGCATCCAAGAAGCAATCGGTGACCTTCTCTCTTATTTCTCAATCCAAAAGGGCTAAGACTCTAGGTCCTATCTTCCCATTTCCTGTGTCTTTTTTATTTGTCTTTGGTCCTCCAAAACCTCTATGGCTAATTTTTGTCAATTTGTAGCTAGCTCCACCTTCTGATTCAAAGCAAACTTTATTGGCAGTCTTGGTAGCATCAGAATACAATCAAAATATCCCACAATACTTCCCAGTACACATAAAAGTTATATTTTATATTCAATAGAGTATATTAAGTATGAAGTAATGTGTACTAAAAATTTCATCCTTTAAAAATATTCCATTGCTAAAAATGCCAAGTCAACTAAGCTATTAATAACCTATAGTGATGATAGACTTACTATACAAGGGGATATCACAAGACTTTAAAAGACAGAATCTCCTGAATGCAGTAAAGCAAAGCATGATGAGGCAAGTCGTGCCCAGCTCTGCCATTGGAGAGTTTCATTTCTGTGAGACATGATTCATCTTTTAAAAAATGAGTGGCAGATACTCAATTTCTCAGCCTCCCTTCAGCTTTAGAGTTTAGTTAGGCTACTTGATATCTGGATACATCAACTCACTTTGAAGTAAAAACTAGTGATAGAAAGAACTGAGGACTTTGTAGACATCCAGCATGATTGCAGGTGGCAGTGACCACAGTTTAGGGATAGGGTTCTCTCACTGAGGTCAGGGGGACAGGTTGCTGGGTTGGTGATAATGACTATACTGGTAATGTTTTTAGGGGTTCACTCTGTACCATGCCTTTGAGCACTGCTTTGGACTGAATACATTTTTCCCCCTGAGAGTCAGTGAACTTATAAAATGTTCTGTGAGTACATTCCTCCTCTGAAATTAGGACCCTTTCACTGCTGGAGTAAAGACAAATGTGTATCAGTAGAGTTAAAAAGGGTTTTGAAGTTACTGTCTCCTTTATTGCATCTTTTTTTTTAAATGATGATGGATTCAACTGTGCTATTCTAGGAAAAATCTTCCCTCTTACGGCTTCAGTGATACACTGGAAAAAACCTAACTGAAAAACACTTCTAGGCAGAATATCCTCACGAATGCTGCAGTGGTCCTCATTAAGTTTTGACGACTATACCGCTGATTCTATCTTCACTAGTGTTCTTGAGACTTTTAAGTTGACAGTATGTTAAGTCAAAAATGATTCATACGCTACTGAAAATTCTTCACATTCTCATGCAGAAATTTAGAATCATTTTAATGAAAGCAATCAACAAGATATAAAATTCCCCAAATTTAACACATATTGAGGATAAGGGAGATTATTTAGTTGGCAAAGTACTTGATACATAAGCTTGAAGACCTGTGTATACAGAAACATACACAGACGCATACACACTCATACATGCACACGTACATATATACATACACATTCCTGACTTGGTAGTATATGGCTATAATCCCAGCACTGGGGAGGTGGAGACTGAAGGATATCTGGGGCTCACTGGAAAGCTAGTGTTGCTCACTCTGTGAGCTCTATCTAGGTTCAATAAAAGACTAACTCATGAAATACAGTGGGGAGTGATTGAGGAAGATGCTCAACATCCACTCTGACTGGTATCATCTGATGCTGGAATATCTTTAATGCTGAAAACTAAAACCAGGGTGGTAGAGTGCATGTCTAGCCTGTGTTAGGCTTCAGGTCAAATCCCTAGTGCTGCCAAAAAATTAAAATTAAAGCAATTCTTATAATAATGGGGACAGCAAGGTCAAAACTATGCAGAAGCCAACTGAAAGGGCTCCCATAGGGCAAAGATGAAATAATATGAGCAACAAAATAAAGTAATATTACAGTATAACTCAAAGTATCCAATAAATTTACTATTTCATTCTAGTATTAATGTGATGTTAGATTCCTCTCTATATGCTGTGAATATGTTTTATTACCTTTGGTTAATAAAGAAACTTTGATTTATGGCAGGGCAGAATAGAGCCAGGATGGAAATCCAAACAGAGAGATATGGAGAGAGTAGGTGGAGTCAAAGAGATGTCATGTAGCTTCTGGAGGTGACAGATATCAGTATCTTGCCCAGTAAGCCACAACCTTGTGACAATACACAGATAGAAATGGGTTAATTTAAGATTTAAGAGCTAGATAGAAATATGTCTAAGCTATTGGCCAAACAGTATTGTAATTAATATAGTTTCTGTGTAATTATTCGGGTCTGGGTGGCTGGGAAATGAACAGTTTCCATTTGCAAAATGGCACCCAGTGTGGAGCTAACCTGCATAGACAGCCACACATTTTGGTTCTGGGAGCTTGTGTGCCCACTCAGGGTTAGAAGGAAAGTAGCTGTGTGCTTGCCTGCCACTCAGTACCCTCTCCTGAGCAAGCAACTGGATCGGGTCTGCTAGGCATGCATAGTCAGGAAATTATGACAGATTCCTGCCTCCATACATGGAGACATTTCCAAGCCATGCAGCACACTGAATGACAGATTTAGCTTTTACTCAGATGCAAAGGGTTTATGTGCTGCATGGTGCTGCTCAGAGTTGAGGTGGTGAGCACAGCTCCCACCTAGCAGTCCCAGAGCAGTAAGTGTACCTCCACCATTTTTGAAAAACCAAGAGAGGGCAAGCCAGCATCCAGGGCTGCCACAACCACCCTGTTTACCATTTTAAAATGTTCCTTGTCAGAAAAGGATTTCAGATACACACTAGGACAGATTCAAACATAAAAGACCTCTAAACAAAACACAGTGTATTTAAAAATGTACATAGGCTTGGGAGAGAGTGGTAGAAGAATATAGACAGTTATAAAAAGAAGGAAAGTTTTAAAGAGACAGCAAAAGTAATATAAAAGTACAGGCAGTGATAAATTTAGGAGTAAAAACAGCAATGTAAAGATGGAAAATACACAGAGAATCTGGATTATATTATTATGCTTTCTTTAAATTTCTTTACTGCAGAGAAATCTTTCATTCTGAGGACTACTAAACCAACATATATATTTTAAAAGTATCTTAACTTCAAAATTTGAGTCTAAGGATATGACACTTTGGAAAATAGGTTCTGCTTTTGTTTCCACAGAAGATGAGAACCAGTGGATTCCTTCTAGGATAATATAGTTTGATGGAACAAGAACCCCCTGAAAGGTCTCCATAAATCCTAAGAGTACTTCTCCCAACAAACAGCAGGAAGCAGTTTGGAGAAAACCATGGCCAAATTTCCAAAATAAATGTTGATAAATCTTTATTTTCATTTTAAAGAGGTTGGTTATAAATAATTAATGCTCAATGTTAATTTCTAATAATACAGGGGATATGATATAGAGATGGATACTTTACATTGGTATGGACTTAGGTCTATTGATACAAATTTAAGGTTGATTTGTAACACTGTGTGTATGTATGTATCCTCTTTTTAAGGTATTATGTTTATGGAGCTCATTTAAAAATGTAATGTATAGTGAAAATTACAGATTAATAGATAGTCATTTTTAATAGTCAATCTTGTAGTGACGTTAGTTAGGTTTTCTAGATATATAGAGATATATTTCAGCTATGTAGATAATCTTCAATGCTTCAAAGACCTACAGAATATGGCATTTAAAATGTTTTAAGAACTTAGACTTTTTTTGACAGTGAGAAAGTTTGCTCCTGGCAGCACTAATTACTTCAGAGAGGATGATAGGCATTGAAGAAACTCAATATGGAATTTGCCTTCAATGTGACAAGGCTAGCCATTTGGACAGAAACTGCTCTTGCTTGGACTGCTTGATGGTATGCTGTGTAAACTGGACAAACAGGACCCACAGAAAAATGACTGATGAACTTGCCTAAAAAGGGTAAGACAGCCAATCCATCAGGGTTCCTGCTTTATAAAAGAGTTTGCCAGATGTTTTGCAGCACACAGAAGAAAACAACTGATGAACTTTACCATTACAAGGCAGAACAAATCTTTAAATTTCCTGCTTCGTGGAAAAGTCTGCTGAATACTATTGACCTTAGACTGAAGATGCATGTCCCAACATTACAGAAGAAATTTTGGTGACTGTCCAGGCAGCTAGATCTCTGCCAATTCTAGAACTTTGGAAGCTGCTTACAGTGCACTTCCTGTTTACATAGATAATATGATATCTTTCTGGGATCTTTGAGGAGTTGAGTACAGATAGTTACAGTTATAGTTTTTCTTAGTTATGATAAAAGATAAATTAGGTATAAAATTTTAGGCTCACAAAGATAGAATAGATGATAGAGTATTTTTCTTAATCTGCCAAATTTAAATGAACTAAATATTGTAATTATAATTCTTGCTTGATAACTGTATTCTAGATGCAATTTTACTATGTTAAAGTTAAAACCTTCCTTTTTATTTAGACATAAAGGGGGGGGATGATGTGGGATTCCTCTATGAATGCTATGAATATATTTTATTACCATTCATTAATAAAGAAGCTGCTTCAGCCTATGGCTGGGCAGAATAAAGCCAGGCTGGAAATCAGAACAGAAATTAATAGAGAGAGTAGGTGGAGTCAAAGAGATGCCAAAGGAGGCCGATGCCAGCACCTTGCCCAGTAAGCCACAGCCTTGTGATACACAGATTAATAGAAATGGATTAATTTAAGATATAAAAGCTATCTAGAAATATGCCTAAGCTATTGGCCAAACAGTGTTGTAATTGATATAGTTTCTGTGTGATTATTCGGGTCTGGGTGGCCAGAAAATGAACGAGCAGTCTCTATTTGCATTAATGATTAATGAATTGGTAAGAAACTCAACTGGAGCAGAGAAATCTCCTGTGTAGAGGAATTCTTAACACTGTGTGTCCACTCATGGAGGTGAAGAGCTCCCCTTACAAGTGCGCCTGTGAATGAGGACCTCACAGAAAGCAACCGTAGGGGTAGAATCTCACAGACATTCATGGGCCAGGATATTAAGGTCAGCATAGGTAGCTAACAGTAAGTCACACTGACTGCACTTCCCTTACCATAATGTGATATAATGACTCTACCCACAGCCACCATTTAATGAGGGAAAAACCAGGTTACTCTCAGCAGGGCATCCTACAAAACATTTGACTGGAACTTTCTAAAATGCCAGTGTCCTATAGAACAAGGACAGTCTGAGAAGCTGCCACAGTCCAGTGGAGTCTGAGGACACTGACTGCTGTGATGTGGAGCTATGGAGCCCCAGGATGCTGAGGCCCAGTTGTAAGGTGCAGCTGTGGAGCCCGAGGATGCTGACAGCTGTGTGGTGGAGCTGTGGAGCCCGAGGACGCTGACAGCTGTGAGGTGCAGCTGTGGAGCCCAAGGACGCTGAGGCTCAGCTGTGAGGTGCAGCTGGGGAGCCCGAGGATGCTGAGGCTCAGCTGTGAGGTGCAGCTGGGGAGCCCGAGGACGCTGAGGCCCAGCTGTGAGGTGCAGCTGTGGAGCCCGAGGAAGCTGAGGCCCAGCAGTGAGGTGGAGCTAGGGAGCCCGAGGACCCTTACAGCTCTGAGGTGGAGCTCGAGGACACTGACAGCTGTGAGGTGCAGCTGTGGAGCCCGAGGACGTTGACAGCTGTGAGGTGCAGCTGTGGAGCCCGAGGATGCTGACAGCTGTGAGGTGCAGCTTGGGAGCCCGAGGATGCTGACCGCCAGTTGTGAGGTGTGTTTTGGATGAGGTGCTGAGGCATGAATAGGTAAGAACACATGGACTCTGCAAAAGGACAGACTTCAACCTCAAACACCCTGTCAACGTTGGTCGACTCTAGATACATGATGCTGATGATGGCAGACACTGGGCGTGCAGCACACGATACAAGGTGTCTATAAAGCTATGAAACTATTGGATACAGAGCTGGCAAAATGACTCAGCAGATAAATGCACCAGTCATAAGCCTGAAGACCTGAGCTCAGTCTTTGGCACTTACATGGTAGAAAAAGAAAATAGACTCCCACAGTTGTCTTCTGGCTTTCACATATGCACACGTGAAAAATAAGTCAACTTTAATATAAATTTCTCTAAAATGTGCCCCCTATAAGTGACAATGTAGCTATATCAGATATAACACATGTATAGTCAGAAATAGAAGAGAGAATTGGACTAAACTGAATTTAGTCAGAATTGAAGAACTGTTGGTTGAAATTTTTCACAAATTTTGTGAAAGAAACAAGTGTACGGATTTAAGATTCTCAACTGTGGGCTAGAGAGATGGCTCAGTGATTAAAAGCACTGGCTGCATAGTTGTGAGGACCAGAGTTCAGATCCCAGCTCCCACATACCAGGGCGGGCAGGCCACAAATACCTGTATCTCCAGCTTCAGGGGATCCATCTCCCTCTTCTGGCCTCTGAGCACACACATGCATATATAATCACACAGTCACACGCAGACACAAAACAAACAAATAGCAAAAAATTGAACAGGGTCTGTAGAGATGACTCTTCCGCAGGACTGGAGTTCATTTCTCAGCGCCCACAGCAGGCCGTTCACAGCTGCCTGTAACTTAAGATCAGGGAATCTGATGCCTTCTTCTGCCCTTCCTGGCAACACATTCATACAGACATCACATATGTATCAATAATAAGAAAAAGGAATCTCCATAGACTCAGAAGAAAACCATAGCTAGATAACATCAATGGGACTGCTAAATTGTGCAGAAGTAAAGGGTTTGTAGCTTTGATGATCACACAGAAATTCAAAAAAGGGAGGGATAATAGCAGAAATGAGTAAAATTGAAAATAATTACACAATGAAAGATCGAAGATATTAAATGTACAGAAAAAAATCTCTGGTCAGATTGATATAATTAAAAGAGAAAATACAAATGTAGATTATTACAAATGGAAAGCAGAACAGCCACAGATGGAAGGAAGCTATAAACAGATGTGTGCAAGGAAATTGGATGTGTAAGCAAAACAGACAGTTTCTAACTCTGTGCTGCTCATGACTGAGTCAAGAAGAAACGGGGACATTAACAATGTTTTCACTGTATGGGGAATGGACTTAGGGCCGTGTGCACCTGAAGCGAACAGTCTGTGGCTGAGCTAGATCTCCAGCCTTCTTGTCATGTTTTGCTCTGAGATAAGGGCTTGCCAGGTTGCCTAGGCTGGCAGGGACTCCTTTTGAAGTCCAGGCAGGCTTATTCTGTAATCTTCTGCCCTCAGCTTCCCGAGCAACTGGGATTCCAGGCTTATGCCACCAGGCCCTCACCAGTCATTGTTTTTTAGTGAAAACAATTATGCCTGTAAATTTTAGAAATGAGTTTTAGAAAACTGTCAAGCAACAATTTCAGCCTTCTACAAATTCTTCCAGAAAGCCATAGACGAGGGGAGGTGAGGAACTCACTGTAGGGACGACAGCGTCTTGAAGCAGAGTGGACCTGAACATCACACGACGTGTATCGTTCCACACTTTCTTAGATGGGAAGCGTAGATGCAAAACCACGGCAGCGCTTGCAATCTGAGGGTGCAGAGGGTAATGGCTGGAGGGAAAGGAGAAAGGAAGCTGCATGGGCGTCTTAGCAGGTCAGAGACTCTGGTGTGAAGGCAGTTGAGGAAGAAGGCAGAGAAGGACCGTGCCAAACCCAGGAAAGGAGAAAGCATGCAACAAGCATATTTGATTATACGACATCAAGAAGTGAGCTATTTCAGCTGAGGAAGGTGCAGGGTCCACTAGCAAGGCTTCTGTGCTGAAGAAGTCAACCAATGCAGTAGGGAAAAGTAAAAATAATAAATGAGTAAGCAAACAAACAAACAAATAAGTGGGTGGGGCAGAGAGATGGCTCAGCAGAGAAAGGCGTTTGTCACTAAGCCTCATGACTTCATGTGGGTATGCACGCACGCGCACACACACACACGTAAATTTTAGTAGCTAAATTTTAGAAAGAAATAAAAGGAAAAATGTTTGGCAAAGATCAATGGACAAAACAGTATCTACAGAGTAAATTATCATCAATCCAGAACTCAAGGGAACCCTCTAGTAAAGAATAGGTTCTGCAAGGTTCCCAATATAAAGATGAATACTGTAGCTATTCCCCATCCCTGTACTAGCCATAGACAATAGAGAAGGGGGAATCTCATCTCTATATAGTTTAAAGGACACAAGAAACATAGGAATGCATTTAACCAAACACGAGCATCACATTTGTGGAATCTGATTCTTTAGTAAAAGAAGCAGAGACAATCCTAAATAAAGCAAGTGGTATACAAAGACCTAATATCAGGATATTTGCAAATTCCCTACAAATGAAGTTACAATTTTAATATGCCCCCAATCAAAATCCTTATTAAGTATTTTGTGGAGCTTTAAAATCTGATTCTAAGATTCGTAGGTAAGAGGACAGAGCTAAACTAAGACAGTGTAAAGAAGATGGGGTGGAGAGACAGTTTAGAGGGTGCAGAGCCTCGCTGCCAAGCTTGATGACCGGCGGCTGAGTCCCATTACTCACATGATAAAAGGGGGAGACCTTACGTTCTCCTCTGATCTCCACACAGGTGCCATGGCGTTTTCTCTCACCTCTCTTGCTCCCTCCCTCCCCCACCATAAACAAACACACACTGCTATGATTAAGAATAATAAAAAAGAAGGTGCAGGAATTGGACCTGTAGGTATCTGTTTTTCAAATGTAGCTCTAGCGGCTGAAATTGACGTTTTTGACAGGCATAGAAAAATGAATTAATGAAATGAAATTGAGAGCCCAGAAGGAAAGCAATGCTAATGTGGGAATTTACTGTGGAACAAAGCAGACTGTAGATCAGCAGGATGGGGAAAGTCAGAGCCTGACCTCACACCACATACAAAATTAAACTCCTGGAAGATTAAGATCCTTCTTGTACAGGACAGCACAGCTAAGACTGCTAGAAGAAACTATAGGTTATTCTTCTAAATTCACAGCAAGGAAAGACTCTCTCAGAGCGTTATCTGTAAAGTTCGGTCTGTGGGAGAACTGATTAAGAACCGAGGATTAATATCCTCAGACTGGGGATGTAGCTCAGTGGCAGAGCACTTGCCCAGTATGCACGGGGCTTTGGGTTCAAATTCCCAACACCACAAAAAGAAGTTTAATTTTTGTCTTCAACAAAAATACTGTAAAGAGATGGAACAGTGCGCAATGCACATCAAAGTTAGCACACAGAACATTTAAAACATCTATAAGCCACGAAGACAACTCAAAAGAGCATAGGAAACATAGAGAAGAAAAGCATTAATGGACAACAAACACAGCAACAGGTGTTCTGTTCACTAGCTGTCAGAATGCAGAGTCAAACCACCATGAGCAGTAAGGACAATCACTGAAAGTGCCATGCTGCAGGCCACTCTGCACCTGTGACATCTAGAGCTGTGCTTCTCAACCTTCCTAACACTGTGGCCTTTAATACACCTCCTCAGGCTGTGCTGACCCCCACTGTAAAATAACTTCCATTGCTGCTTCATACTGTAATTCTGCTATTGCTATGAATTGTAAAGCAAATATCTGAGAGGTGATCCTAAAGGGGTTGCGACCCATGGGTTGAAAACCACTGACCTAGAAGAAGGAGGCTGGCAGCACTTTGAGTTTGGGGTTCATGTCTCTAGTACCTCCCCCCCCCGGCATTGTACGAGGTAATATTTTGGAATAGTCTATCCAATCCAGAGCAGAGATTTTTACACGAACACTGTGCTTTCATTTCCTGGCCACCAAGACCTGAATAATCGCACAAAACTATATTAATTACTACGCTGTTTGGCCAATGGCTCAGACATATTTCTAGCTAGCTATTACATCTTAAATTAACCCATTTCTTTTAATCTGTGTATTGCCATGATGCTGTGGTTTACCAGTAGATTCTTGCATCTTTCTCCTTCAACAACTACATGGTATCTGCCTGACTCCACCTACTTTCCTCCTGTATCTTTGCTTAGATTTTCTGCCTTGCTATATTCTGCCCTGCCAAAGAGCTTCTTTATTAACCAATGGCAACAAAACATATTCACAGTATACAGGGGAATCCCGTATAATCTCCCCTTTTCTGTCTAAATAAAAATGAAGGTTTTAATTTTAACATAGCAAAATTGCATATAACTAAATGGGTATCAAGCAAGAATCACAATTATAATATTTCTTTGTGAGTCTAAAGTTTCATATCTAATTTATCTTTTATTATAACAAAAGAAAACTATAATTATAACTATCTGTCTTTACCTCAATCAAAGACCACAGGAGTATATAATATTACCCAAGTAAACAACTTAGTAACGTTGTAAGCAACTTCCAAAGTTCTAGAAATGACAGAGACTCTTAGTCTCAGGGTCACGGTTTCAAGCCCCATGCTGGGCACCAAATAATGCACAATAACCAAAACTCAGAGACAGAAATTGGGATTCAGCCTGACCTTGACCTTAGTCCAAAATGGTGATCCTGCCTCCAGGAATCTCAGAATAAGACTAAGAGTGTGAGCTGTCTCCTCCTGTTTTATCTTCCTCTCTAGGCCTGGGATTAAAGGCATGTACTGCTCTAGTATGGCTACTGGGTTTAAAGGTGTGTGTTACCACTGTCTTGTCTTTAAGGCTGATTAGTGGGGCTATTTTACTTTCTGATCTTAGGCAAGTTTTAATTATCAAAATATAAATAAAATGCCACCTTAGAGGTTGACTGTGAGAGGGGGCAGGGATGGAAGACATTTACAGACGTAGTTAGCTGTGTTGACAAAATTTCATTTCTTAAGCAGGGTGGCATGAATATACATGACATTATTTTTAAACTGATTTTTTTAGGTCTCAGTTATTGCATATACATTTAAAAATTTAAATAATAAAAGAGAAAGAAAAAACAAAGTTTGCACTAAGGAGAAGCTAGCATGTTCCTCTGAAGTTGCAACGTATTAGTAAGGATAAAAGAAGAAAATACAGCTACGACAAGTCTTAGAACTCTATATATGAAAAGCTTCCTTTTGCACATGGTTGACCATCTGGATATCATCTCTGTAAAATATACATGAACTTGCTTATATTGGGTCCTCTGGCTGAGTGACGGAAGCGTGGCCTTCAGGTACATCTCACAGCTATGAAGTTCACATTATGTGCCCTACTAACAAATAGTTGAGATGCTTGAAGCGGCACCGTCTAAGGCTCTGTTAACTTGCTGAGAAAGCACACCACGTGTCCACTCCACCAGCAGGCCAGCACTCATTCAGATGGGAGAGAGTGCTGTCCATAATATCTACAATATCTACTCCCTGGCACTTTGGAGGGAATGTGTGCCACCTCTGTGTCAAGAGAGCACAGAGGAGGGTGGGGGAGCGTCTTGGAAGATGTCTAAACTTTGATGTGAGCAGATGATTGGAGGGAAGAACTCACTGAGCTACAGCATTAGATTTCTAATGGGAGATGGACGAGGTAGACCAGCAAGGCTGTTCTAGAAGATTCTGTAAAGATCTGGAGCTGTGGAGACAGCCCAGGGCTGGAAAAACAGAACTGGGGTCTCTGGCAGAGAGAAGACGCATGAAGTATATGGGAAATCCATAGAAGGGGCCGAACCCAGGGTCAAAGTACATTATATCACGGTGGGAGAGGAGGAAGAACGGAGACAGAGGGGCAGAAGGCAATGAGTCTGGAAGAAAACAACATCCTATGGGCTCTCAGGCACTAGAAGGGGAAACAGAACCACAGACCAAATACCACTGAGAGGTTCTTAAAGAGAGAAACATAGTGGGGACCTGGAAAAGAACATTCTAGTGAGATTTTGGTGGTCAGAGAATGAGAGAACAGGCTCTCCAGGAATTGGAATGGGAAGGGGGAGAGAGGGAGCAAGAGGAGACAGAGAGAAAGAAAGGAGAGAGAGAGAGAGAGAGAGAATGCGAGAATGCCGGGGAAATTGGTGCCATGTTGAAAGGATGAAGAAGAGAGAGTAGGAGAATTGCTTCTGAAATTCCAGGTGCAAGAGGCTGAATCACATCTGCATACTTTAAAGACCCAAGGCAGATGTGGAGCCCAGCAGTGCTATTAAGAAAAGAGACACCTTTCTTCCTTTTCCTTCCTTCCTTCCTTCCTTCCTTCCTTCCTTCCTTCCTTCCTTCCTTCCTCCCTCCCTCCCTCCCTCCCTCCCTCCCTTCCTCCCTTCCTCCCTCCTTTCATTTCTCTATCTCTCTTTCTTGTCTTTTTGATTTTTTTGAAGTAGAATTTCTCTGCAACAGCCCTGGCTGTCCTGGAACTCACTCCTTAGACCAGTCTGACTTTGAACTCACAGAGATCAGCCTGCCTCTGCCTCCCAAGTGCTGGAATTAAAAATGTGCTCTACCATGGCTGAGATATTTCTTTAAGAGAAGTTTACATGTGTGACTGAAATGCCAAGACTCAGAAGGTTCCTCTGGAGGTTGAGATGCTACATTTAAAAACACTGTTTCTTCCTCAGCCCCTGCTAAGGTCCAGCAGATGTGGAATTCATCTCATATGATTATACAGAACTGAGATGTTTTCTGATGCTTTGACATGCAAGAGTTGGGAAATGGGGAGTTAAGGATCTGGGTACCAGTAAGTCTGATGAGGATTTAATTAAAAACTCCATTTCCCTAGACTTCCAGTACTCAGCTGCCTGATGCTTCTTTAATAGGAGCTGCTGATAGGGTCTAATTATGGTGGGTTATTTATGGGAGAAAGTCTCTCTTTGCTCAATTATGTTTTGTTTGGGAGATTTGCATTCTTTGAGGATTCTAGCTTTTAATTGGGCCTATTTTGTTCCCCAAAGACGCACTTAGTCTGGGGACTTCTCATTTGTGTTTTTTTTTTCTCTTCCAGAGATCCCACTATTCCTTGTCTTTCTCTTTCTTTCATTGATAAGTTCCAAAGGCATGAGGAAGTGATTTCTCCTTCTCCCATTTATAACACCACCAAGTTGAATGGTGTCCTTCAAGTTCTTAGAATTCTTCAAAATCTTGCCTGAACATTAGTTATCTCTGAGATTCTGTGCTACGGAAATGGCTCAGTGATCAAGGTCCTTGCTCTGCAAGCTCGAGGAGAGAGTGTAGATTCTCACTGGGTAGGCTGGGCAGCCCACCCATAATTCTAGCCTGAGGAGGCAGAGATGGGGTCCCTAGAGCAAGCTGGCTACCAACACTCGTCACATTGGTGAGCTCTGGGTTTCATTAAGAGAACTCACTCAACGCATAGGGTGATTCCTACCATCAGCCTCAGACATGCGTGTCATGTGAACCCACACACATGCAAATATGAAGGTGTGCTTACGCATGAAAATGGACAATATTTTTTTAAGACAGACAACACTGCATAGAATCCAAACAAAAATATGGAGTTGACTAGCTCAGACGATGCAGATGACTTCAGATGACCAGAGGCTTCTTCCTCGATGTGAGGTCCTTAGTGAGGCTGCAGGAAAATGACCTTCCTTCAAACCCAAGCTACAGGTCAGAGCCTTCTGTAGACATACAGGAACTGTGGGGTGTCATCAGGAGGTAGGGGAAGCAAGCTCTGAGGATGAGGATCCTGCAGATGTTGAGGGGCACCCTGGGCATCGTTGAGCAGCAATCAGGACAGCAAACTCTAGCTATGGTAACACAATAGTCCTCACTCCATCTAAGTGTGCCCCAGACACGCTTCTCACTCACACTGTATTTCCATTGTTGGGCTTTCCCAGATGTCATCTCACAATTGTCTCTTAGAGAGTCCAGCTGATGGAGTAACACTTGCCTGGAGGGCTGCCAGTGACGAGGAGTGAGAGAGGAAGACCTAGAAGCTCATGTTAACTTCTAAACGCTGTACTTCTTCAGAGAAGAGTTTGGTTTGCCTGTCTATGGTTCCCTTTGTGCATTCTAGTAGTGATGTGCTTGACAGTGACGTTTATGTTCACAGGTTCCCGGAGGCACTCACATGTGCTTTAGCCATGCCCAGAGAGCGGGGACTCTAGAGCTCACTCAGGTCTCACTCTGTTTTACCTCACGAGGCAGGCAGAGCTGCAGTGCCTGTTGAGTTCCTACCTCTACATGGCACGAGTTTTAGATTTCCTAGAGTTCAACATTCCGGTCTGAGCCTTAGGCTCAGTCAACAGTGCTTTGAAATCATAACTCAGTTTTCTCAGAGACCATATGACCTAGACTAAAGAAAGTCACCTTGTTGAGATCCCATTCTTAAGTAAATTGAAATAACAGCAGCTCTATCTGCACAGGTGTTCGGCTACTGAGAGAACACTCAGAATGCAAAGCCTGGCCCCATGCTGTTTAACACTGAAATGTCCCCACAGGCTCATGCATTTAACACTTGGTCCCCAGTTGATGGTGCTGTTTGTGGAGGTTCTGGTACCCTTAGGAGACGCAGCCTTGGAGGAAGTGTGCCACTGAGATGGCCTTTGAAACATGTCACTCATCCCGCTTTCTTCTCTCTTTCTCCTTCCTGGGTGTGGGTCAGTGTGATCAGCTGCTCCATGCTCCAGGCCCCTGCTGCCACGCTTTCCACACTGTTCTGGACTCTAGCTCCTTCTGGTTACGGTATTTTAATCACAAGAACACAAAAGTAACTGCTACACTCCACAATGTTGGTTTAAGTCATTTAGCCATGTCTAAGTTGACATGTGTTCACTTCCAACTGTAAAGAATGCTCTCACAACCTTTCAAACACTGTTCTCTTGCATGTGGTTCATACTAAATGCATTTTAACTTTGAAAACTAAAAGTTATCATTTACCAGTAAAGAATTCGATACACTTTTCTGTTTTTATTTCTTTCTGACTGACTTCAACAGTTGGTGTTCATTGTCAACTTGAGAGACTCTGTAATTGCCTTGAAGAGCAACCCCTGGCCATGCCTACGTTAAACGATTGTATTAACCTAGAGTGGGAAGACCCAACCACTGTGAGAGGTGCCATTCCTCACCTGGAATCTTAGATTGCGCAGAGGAGAACGGGAACTGAGCAGCGCCCTGCACTGCTTCCCAATTATGAATGGGATGTGACCAGCGGCTTCACACTCCAGCTGTCTTCTTGTCTCTGCCTTGAACTGTGAGTTGAAATAAATATTTTCCCCTATAGGTTGCTTTGGTCAGGATATTTTATCATGGAAACGGGGGGAAACAAACCTATACCAACCATAATGTTTCAATGTATTGGCGAATGCTGGGCCCTGTACTGTGTTTGTTCATATGGCCTGGCCATGATGTCTGGGAAAGTGGTCTACAAGTCACAGACCCTTGGATTGTGGAAAGACAGAAAGAGAAACAAGATCATATCCTTCTTCCATCTCCTGGGCTAGCCCATTTCACATCTTAGCTGTAGGTGCTGTGAAGTGGCCAGCTCCAGTGAGCTACAGAACGACAGTTATTCCTATGTTGTCCTCAGTGGTTAACATGTGATCTGCCACATGGGTGTAGGAGTAGCCCCAGCCAATCACCTTGCTTGTAGGGCATGGTCGCCTGAGGATATTTTTTACTAATAAATATTGCTGGTGTGCTCTCCCCTGCCCCTTCTGCTTTCTTGTTCTCTGCTGGAACCATGGATTCTGTAAGTCTTTAGCCAATTAAAGCTGAATATATTATTATAATTTCTGTCTGCATTCACTTACGCCGCTACACATGGACACACATGACTGTGATGTGGACAGCACCATGAAGGACACTCCCACTCTGCAATGGACAAGAAGGAAGAAAACAACCCCAGAGGACATGATCACTGCTTAGAGGGAGGCCCAATGGCAACCTGGTAGCAGAGACACTCTCCTGGGATAGCGACCACTTGATGCGCTGAAGGAAGCGGTGCCTTTGAATTGGTTACTGTAAATCCTGATTTTAACAGTAATCTCATTTTATTGTTTAAATTCAGAATATAAAATCTAAAGGAAAAGGGTGACTTAGTACACTAGTCTAGACATTTATCTAATTTACATAACCTCGATATCATTGCAGAATTCTGAAGGCAGGATTCCCTCCAATACTGTAAGTAGTCTCTTTCTATAGCAACATGCATGGATCTGTGTTGTTTTGAAGGATTACTGGGCTAGTCAGACTGTGGATACATGGCCATCTATAACAAATGTTCTACTCGTGGACATTGGTTGTTTCCAGCCTCCCGACAAATGGCTTTGGGCATGCATCATTCTGCACAGCCACAGTAATTTCCAATGCATCAATTTCTGGGAGGCAAACTTCAGAGCTCACAGACAGGTATTATACTAGAACTTTCCAGATTGGAGCTCATCGAACACCAGCAGGTCAGGTTGTAGCTGCAGTTAAAGGTGTGAGCCCTGGGAAAACCTGCTGGAGAGTTGGGGAGCCTCAAGGGAAGTGTGACGCCTCAGGGGGGCGGGTGTCGGCACTGCTTTCTCCTTTAACAACATTTAGACATCTCTCCAGCACTTGCTGGTCATGGCAAGACCCAGTTGGGGACAAGGACTAACACCCAGCTCTGTGGAGGTTTTCAAGGGCTCTGATCCTTCCCTTTGCTCACTGACTGCAAGGCGTACAATAAGCGTGCAGAGATCTCTCTGCTTAGTCATGAGAGACGTCTATTATCCGTTGTTCTCCCAAATGGTTATTCTTTATTATCTATCAGCTTGACTGGATGCAGAATTGCTAGAAGATGGTGAGGCAGGCCTCTGGGCATGTCTGGGGAGGAGTTTCCACTGAGGGGTTAACTGAGGAGAAAGACCCACTCTGAAAGTGAGTGGCCCCTTCCCTTGGGCTGGGGACATGATGGAATGGAATAAAGGAGAGGGACTAAACCAGCAGAATGAATGCTTCTCCTTGGCCTGCCTCACTGTGGACCACACATGACACCTGCCACCCCAGGATTCTGCCTATGAGCATGGGACTACCAAGCTTTGGATTGAGCCCTCTGAAACCATGAGTCAAGACAGGTTTCTTCGTTCCATTTTTTCTCAGGGATTGTGATCCCAGCCATGCAGAAGTGACTGATGGTGCACCTTCACAGCCTAGGCTTGTGGGATATAAGAGTGACCAGAAGGTGCAACCTCACAGCCTGGGCTTGTGAGATATAAGGGTGACCAAGCAGTCACCAGCAGCAGAGCGGCATAGGGTGCTCACAAGCAGGGGAGAAAGAATTTCATCTTCAATCTCTTTCTTTGATCATTTCCATTACCAGTTTGGATTTTGTAGATGTGAAGAAATATGCAATGGGAGAGAGTGAAAGGCTAGCATGATAATCCTATATCATCGTAATAATCATATACCATTTCCATTGAGGAGAGGATAGATTCCCCTCTATCCTTAGCAAGGTAATTTTAAGCCCCGAATGTTCTTGGCAGTAGGATTGAGACTCTATAGATAGGAAACATCCCAGCTACCCAGAGGGAGTCTCCCTCCTCCATCTGCAAACCTGATTCTGAAACAGCACTTCCATCAAAGTGTGCCCAGTGTCGTCCTTTCTGGACACAATGCAGGACTGTATGAGAATATCTACCACCACATTCTTTAATTGGCTTCCCAACTGTGGCAGGAAGTCCTGAGTTATTTCCTGTTGTGGCTATAATACATTGCCACCCCCTGGTGGCTTGTAGGAAGCTCCACTTTTGTCTCCCAGGTTTGTGGGTCAGGAATATGGGTACGGCGGTAGTCGTCTGAATTCCCTGCTTATGTTTTCTGTGATATGAGCTCCCTGGGCTGTACCTGGAAATGCCGAGGACAGCTCTTCTTCTAAGCTCATCCTGGTCACTGGCCAGATCCAGCTTTTCGTGGATATAGGATCGAAGCCCCACTTTCCTGTTGGCTTTCAATCAGGGCTGCCTTCATTGCCTGAGTCTGCATGACCTGCTTTGTACTTCTCTCTAGGTAGATCTTCCAGCAATGGTCAACCAGCCTCTTGCTTTTACCTCTTCCCTGTCAGTCTTCCAACTCCAGGCAGAAAAAGTGTTCATTTGCGGTTACAGTGAACAATTTTCTAGTTTTGCTTGTAATTTTAAATTGTATCTGCAATTCCCCTTCTGCCATGTAACTGCTCCTATTGGCGCATATTCCCAGGTTCTAGAGATGTCAGTGTGGCCACAGGGTGGTAGTTCTTCCCAATCCAAGAGCAATGTCAAGAATCAGGCCTTCTTTGCTGCCATCTCCCCAGCAAGATCTAGCAGGGCCCAATGTCTCGTCCACTTCTTTTCCACATCCTCACTCTGTGCTGAACTCTATGAGGTCCCAGCCCCAGCTTCTGCACATCTGATCCCAGCCATCTCTTCTTTCTCCACAGCACTTTACAGTGATTATGGCAAGGAGGAGAGAAAAGCGATGCCCACAGAAGATGAACTGTATAGAAATTGGAACTTCAATGGGCACAAGGTAATGTAGGAACAGAGCTCAGGTCTCCAGACTGTAAGACCATTTGTTATCTTCCCCCAATCTTAAAGTTCTCGTCATGATGGAACTATGAAGAATGAATCTATGGAGATTTTTCTCATAGGACTCCAGCAGGTTTCTGGGAAGTCAGAGGGAGTCCCGTGGCTGCTTTGGCCCCAGCACTGTGGGTGTTTGGTGACAGAAGTCCTCACAGTAAATACCAATGCCTTGGGCAGCATTCCCTTGCATTTCCAGCAGACACACATGTGTTGGGGTCCACCCTCGACAGGTTCATGTGTTCCAGGGTAAGGGCATGTGGATTAGAAATTTATGGAAAAAACCAGAGATACAAAAGAAATAAAGACACAGGATAGAGTCGCGAGGGCAATCCAGTGAATACCGAATCCACCCACATTTATGTTTTATAGGCTTTATATAACCCAATCCAAAGAAGAGGGGGAAGACAGAAGACCTTTTTACCAAAATGCAAGGGACAAGATGATCATCTTCTCAAATACCCAAAGCATCCAGTAACCACACCCTAGGTCCAAACATCTTATTAGTGGCCACACCCTGGATCAAACCTTTTTTCAAAAACCTTGAAGGAGCAAGGCTTGAACTCTCTGACCTCTGGTCAAGGTGGGACAAATCCACACTGTGGGCTCTAGCAGAATTGGCGGCTGCTGTCTCAGGGAGATGGCGTGCAGAAATAGAGAAAGTGGGACTGGAGAAATGACTTAGCGGGTTAGAATAGTGCTCTCTTCCAGAGAACCCTAGTTTTGCCCCCAGCACCCATGTCAGGCAGCCCCTAATTATTTGTAACTCCAGCTCTAAGGGGTTGGTTCTAGACTTCTTGGATATCTGTACATAAATGCACATACCCACACAGGCACACATACTTACACCTAACTAAAAATACTAAAATTATGTACAGAGAGACAGAAAGACAGAAAGACGGAGACCGAGAACTGCAGAGCAGGAGGACTGGGCAGGTCACGCAGTTCATACCACACTAAAGTGAACTAAACTAAACTCTGAATTTAGGTGTGGAAACTCTGAAGCTCACGGGGATGGAAGGACTGATTGTCCGTGCACATCAGGACAATGACCCAGTTCTGCTTTTTCAGAGCAGGGAATGCCATCAACCTCAGAATGCCCCAGTCCTTTCTCTCCAGTCCTTTGTTTTATTTATTTATTTATTTATTTATTTATTTATTTATTTATTTATTTATTTTTGGTTTTTCGAGACAGGGTTTCTCTGTGGCTTTGGAGCCTGTCCTGGAACTAGCTCTGTAGACCAGGCTGGTCTCGAACTCACAGAGATCCGCCTGCCTCTGCCTCCCGAGTGCTGGGATTATCTCCAGTCCTTTGTGAACCCACGTATAACAGCCACAATACTACAACAATGCATGAATAGGTACATAGTGTGCCTGTTGTGAACACACACACACATACCCACATATACACCAGCAATCTTGGTAGAACACAGTGGAGGCTGGCATAGACTGTGGCTCAGTCTATGTAGATTTAGATTCCCCTAAGTCAGTCCTGGACAAGTTGCTTCATCTTCTTGTGCCTCTGTTTCTTAATATATAATGAGACTGAGAATAGTGTCTGTTTCTGAGTGTGCACATATTTATGTGTGTTTTATATATTTGTGCTCACATGTGCTCCAGTGCATGTAGAAGCCAGAAGTTTGTGTCAAATGTTTTCTTCAATCACTGTACCCTATATTCTGAACCTGGAGCTCATGGATCTGATTGGCTGACTGGGCAAGGAGCTCCAGGGATCAGCCTGTCTCCACCTTTCCCATGCCCAGTATTCACCTAGGTGCTGGATCAGAACATGGCTCTTCATGCTTGTGTTGTAAGCCCTTTATCAACTGAGCCATTCCCCAGCTCAGGAGTGCCCATTTCCTCAGACTATTGTAAAGCTCCTCTGAATTGCTACATGTAAAGACCTTTAAATAGTACCCGATACAGGCAGGTACCACCAACCAGCACCTAGGGAGTGCCTGGCAGCTATTTCCTGAAGGTCAATGCCATGCCTTCTGCATGTTCTCTTGGTTAGGAAGTGACGATCTAATGCAAGTAATAACATAACTCCACTCATGACATACCACGCCCAGAGGGTGCAGGGCAGAAGTGAGGCAATGGAGGAAGGTTGCAAGGTCCTATCCCCAGCTTTCACTGCTACAGGGAGAACAACCATGTAAGCAAAGTAGACGATGGTGCCTACATTTGTCTCAGCGTCTGGAGACATTGAGGTACATCAGAGAGTGCAGGACCCAACCAAAGGTCCTTTTCCTCTTGGTGTAGCTGATTGTTGCCATGTGACAGTTCAGATCTGGGCCTGTCAGCCTTTCCGATCTTTTCGAGATAAGCCAGAAATCAACATTTTTAAAATGTGAAATGTCGATTGTTAAAAGTTGGCTCGATCCTTTGAAAACATTAGCTGAGCCAAACTAAACATCTGTGGACCAGACTCAGCTGCAGCTGCCAGTTCTGTGTTCTCTTTCTGTGTCCCAGTCAGTATTCCCCTCATCCCATGGCATCCCGAGGAGTGCCTTCGGGCTGCCAGTCATGACTCCTTCTGGGAGGCATACAAAACAGACCCTTGGGGATTGCGGCTCACGGCAACTGTGCCAGGCAGAGAAAACTCTGACAGGGGCAGCACACTGGCTCAGAGAATAAAATGTTGGCTTCACATTGTGAAGATCTGGGTTCAGACTCCAGTGGCCACTTAACATCCTAGGAGAGTACATCCGCCCACCTGTAGTTCACTGCCTGGGAGAAAGAAACAAGAGGTGGAGACAGGGTCCCCAGGGCAAGCAGGCTAACAAGACAACATGGTAGAGAGCTCTCGGTTCAACAAGAGATCCTCCTTAGTAAATAAAGCAGTCATTATAGAAGACACCAGATACAACCTCTAGCATTCATATGCACAGCACACATGTACACTGGCACAGGCATACATGTGTATACACACACACGCACACACACAATAAGGAACAGATAGCAGAGTATCTAAATATTTGGTGAAATGCTACGTAGCCCTTTAAAATGACAACGTGTGCATGAGTGTAAAGAACAACACGGACTGGCCCTACAGAGGACAGCATGGAGGCCTGAATAAATATGGCCCCAAAGGCTCTGGTATTTGAATGCTTAATCACCAGGGAGTGACTCTGTTGTCACTGGGGGTGAGCTCTGAGGTTCCAACAGCTCTTGCTGAGTCCGTCTGTCCCTCTGCCTATAGGACAGGATGGATCTCTGGACTAGTGCTCCAGTGCCTGCCCACATGCTGCCCTGCACCCTCATAATGGTAAGTCCCCAGTTAAATTCTTCCTGTCTCGGTCATGGTGCCTCGTTCCAACAGCAGAACAGTGACTAAGACAGACAGTGAGTGACAGGAATAATTTTCATCAGAATATACAGTGTGAAGACATTTGCATATAGTTTGAAATCCCACCAGAATTCCTCTTCATTGTTTACTGACACCTAGTTATGTATTAAAACCTATGAGGAAGAATGGGAATGGAGTGTGCTGAACTTATGACAATGACTGCCTGTGGGTTGCAAAAGATTGGTGCAAAGGCGCTTCCATTCGATCAGCAGGTGTAAGGTTATTTTAAAAAGAAATTGTTCCAGAGGACCTGAGTTCAGATCCCAGCACCCAGGTCAGGCAACTCATAGCCACCAATAACTCCAGCTCCAGGGTATTTGATGCCCTCTTCTGGACTCTGTGGGCATTGCACTCTTGTGCACATACACAGACAAACAATACATATTTGATCAGGAGTTCATGGCCAGTCTGAGTACTTAAATAATTGGAGACCAAGCTGGGCTACAAGAGACCCTGTCCCTAAAACAAGAGTACTAATGCAAATGACAAATGGAGTCAGTGACTTCTCCTAGGGTTTACTGAGCACTGCCACCTCTGGAAGCTGCCCCTTACTGCTCACTTACTACCTGTGAAGCCAGACTAAGTGCCTTGCATGGGGTTGCATCTGCCATTTGTGATCTTTGCTTCCTTCTAATTGCAGAATATGCCTTTTTCTATCCATGTGTTTTTAGTGGGGGTGCTTGTTACTATACACAGCAGTTAAACCTCAGCATTGAAGATGTAACATAAGCCTAGCTGGCCATATTTTGCCTTCTTCCTGGAAATGGTGATTAATTTATTTAAAATGTGAGACTCCAGCAGGGTCCAGGGAGAACTTCCTTGAAGCTACTGAAAGAAAGAAACATCTTGAGGTTACCAAGCTGAGCTGCAGTGACTATGTTCCAACCATAAAGAGAGAATATGGAGAAAATAAGCCAACAGTGCAGGAAGAGAGTGACAGCAGAGGAAATGGGTGGATTCGGAGGGACAGAGGGAGCTGTGCAGTGCTTTGTCTCAGTTGCTGAAGCACAGGTAGCAAGCCCCATAGCTACATCTCCTCAGCTTCCATGGGCTACTTTGTCATGCAGCAAACTGTGGCAACCCATCAGCACCTCGTCTCCCCTTCCACAGGCTGACTTTTTATTTCTTGTCATCAAACACTTCAAATACTGACCTCAGAATCTTTTAGACTCTGCGCAAGCAGAGCTCTGTTGGTCTTGCTTACTATTGTGCCCCCAGAGCTAGGAAGAGTCCCTGATCCCTAAGCTGGGGAAAGAATTATTAAAGGAAGGACAAGTCATGAATGTCACCTCCTAAGGATCCTTATGCAAACAATGAAGGACACAGTATCAGGAGCTCCAGTTGTCAAGATAGAGTCCCAGTTTACTCATCTAGAAGGGAGGAGAGGCCGGATTGGGACATGAGGAGAGGGAGGGGGGAAGGAGGTGGGGGAAAGAGAGGGGGAGGGAGGGAGACAGAGAGGAAGGAAGGGAAGAAGGGAGGGAGGGAGAGAGAGAAGAAGGGAGGGAGGGAGAGAAGGAGGGAGGGAGAGAGAGACATAAAGAGAGAGAGAGAGCTTAGAAACAAGAGGTGCCTGTCCATCTCCATTTTTGAGACAAGGTTTCCCTGATTTGGATAGACTGTCTCACAAGCTAGAAAGCTCCAGGAACACACACATCTCCACCTCCCCCGTGTTGGTGATTTTTTTAAAAAAAATTATACTATTTTTTTTAATACTTAAATTAAGCTATTCATGTTTATCCACTCCCCTTCCTTCCTCCCCTCTCCCTTTCCACCTGCCCCCACTCCCTCAATTTACTCAGGAGATCTTGTCTTTTTCTCTTTCTTAGGCAGATCTATCTTAGGGTCTTTTTTGTTGTCTAGGTTCTCTGAGGTTGTGGACTGTAGGCTGGTTATTCTTTGTTTTAAGTCTAAAAACCACTTATGAGTGAGTAAATATATTTGTCTTTCTGGGTCTGGGTTACCTTACTCAGTATGGTTTTTTCCTAGTTCTGTTCATTTGTCTGCAGATTTCAAGATGTCATTATTTTTTACCTCTGAGTAGTACTCATTGTATAAATTTTTCACATTTTCTTTATCCATTCTTCAGTTGGGGGGGGCATCTATATTGTTTCTAGATTCTAATCATTATGAATAGTGTTGTTATGAACATGGTTGAACAAATGTCCTTGTGGTATGACTGAGCATCTTTGGGTATATGCCTAAGAGTGGTCTTGCTGGGTCTTGAGGTAGGTTGTTTCCTAATTTTATGAGAAATTGCCATACTGATTTCCAAAGCAGCTGTACCAGCTTGCACTCACATCAGCAATGGGGAGTGTTCCCCTTGCTCCACACCCTTCCAACATAAGTCATCATCAGTGCTTTTAATCTTGGTCATTCTGAGAGGTGTAAGATGGAATCTCAGAGTTGTTTTGATTTGCATTTGATGGCTAAGGATGTTGAGCATTTCCGTATGTGTCTTTTGGCTATTTTAGATTCCTCAGTTGAGAGGTCTCTGTTTAGGTCTGTACCCCATTTTTATTGGATTATTTGTTCTTTTGAGGACCAATTTCTTTAGTTCTTTCTTTCTTTTTTTATTTTTTTTATTTTTTTAATATTTATTTATTTATTTAGTATACAATATTCTGTCTGCTTATATGCTTGTAGGCCAGAAGAGGGCGCCAGACCTCATTACAGATGGTTGTGAGCCACCATGTGGTTGCTGGGAATTGAACTCAGGACCTTTGGAAGAGCAGGCAATGCTCTTAACCACTGAGCCATCTCTCCAGCCCCCCCCCCTTTTTTTTTATTTTTGAGACAGGGTTTCTTCATAGCTTTTTGGTTCCTGTCCTGGAACTAGCTCTTATAGACCAGACTGAACTCTTTAGTTCTTTTTATATTTTGGAGACCAGCTCTCTGTCAGATGTGGGATTGGTGAAGATATTTTTCCATTCTGTAGTCTGCAGTTTTGTCTTATTAATCATGTCCTTTGCTTTACAGAAGCTTCTCAGTTTCAGGAGGTCTCATTTATTTCTTGTTGTTCCCAGTGTCTGTGGTACTGGAGTTATATTTAGGAAGTGGTCGCCTGTGCAGTGGCATTCAAGGCCACTTCCCACTTTCTCTTCTTTGTGGTTCAGTGTGGTTGGCTTTGTGTTGAGGTCTTTGATGCATTTGGACTTGAGTTTTGTGCTTGGCGATAGATATGGATCTATTTGCATTTTCTACATGTCAATATCCAGTTATGTCAGCACCATTTCTTGAAGATACTTATTTTTTCCACTTTACAATTTTAGTTTCTTTGTCAAAAATCAAGTGTTCATAGGTGTATGAGTTGATATCTAGGTCTTTGATTTGATTCCATGTGTCCTCCTGTCTGTTTTATGCCAATATCAAGTTGTTTTCTTTATAGGACAGTTTGAAGTCAGAAACGGTGATGCTTCCAGAAGTTCCTTTATTGTACAGGATTGTTTTGGCTTTTCTGGATTTTTTGTGTATCTATATGAGCTTGAGCATTGCTCTTTCTAGGCCCCTGAAGATTTTTGCTGGGTATGGCATTAAATCTGTATATTGCTTTTGGTAAGATTTCCATTTTTACTATGTTAATCCTACCTATCCAAGAGCATGAGCATTTTTTTTTGTTCTCTGATGTCTTTTTTGATTTATTTCTTTAAAAATTTAAAGTTCTTGTCATACAGATCTTTCACTTGTTTGGTTAGAGTTGCCCCAAGATATTTTATATTATTTGTGGCTATTGTAAAGGGTAGTGTTTCTCTGATTTCTCTTTTATCATTTTTATCCTCTCTGTAAAGGAGGGCTACTGCTTTTTGAGTAAATCTGTGTCCTGCTACATTACTGAAGGTGTTTATCAGTTGTTGGAGTATACTGCTGGTATTTTTGGGGTCACTTATATATACTATCATTTCATTAGCAAATAGTGGAGTTTGACTTCTTCTTTTCCAATTCGTATCCCCTTGATCTCCTTTTTCTGTCTTATTGCTCTAGCTAAAACTTCAAGTCCATATTGAATAGATATGGAGAGAGTGAACAACATTGTCTTGTTCCTGAATTCAGTGGGATCACTTTGAGTTTCTCTCCATTTAATTTGATGTTGGCTGTTGGTTTACTGTATATTGCCTTTATTGTGTATAGGTATGTTACTTGTTTCCCTGCTCTTTCCAAGACCTTTATCATAAAGGGGTGTTGAATTTTGTCGAAGGCTTTTTCAGCATCTAATAAAATGATCATGTGGTTTTTTTCTTTCAATTTTTTATATGGTGGATAATACTGATGGATTTTTCTATGTTGAACCATCCCTGCATCTCTGGGATGAAGCCTACTTGTTCATAATGGATAATTTTTCTAAAGTGTTCTTGGATTTCATTTGTCAGTATTTTATTGAGTATTTTTGCATCAATGTTTGTGAGGGAGATTGGTCTGTAATTCTCTTTCTTAGTTGCGTCTTTGTGTGGTTTGGGTATTAAGGTAACTGTAGTCTTGTAAAAATTTTGACAGTGTTTCTTCTGTTTCTATTGTTTTGGAGAATTTGAGGAGTATTGATATTAGTTCTTTGAAAAAGTTGGTATAATTCTGCACTGAAACCATCTGGTGCTGGGTTTTTTCTTGCTTGGGAGATTTTGATGACTGTTTCTATTTTCTTAGCAATTATAGGTCTATTTAATTTGCTTATCTGGTCTTGATTTAATTTTGGTAAGTGATACTTAACCAGAAAATTGTCCATTTACTTTTAGTTTTCCAATGTTGTGGAGCACAGGTTTTTGATTTCCTCTATGTCTGTTGTTATGTCCTTCTTTTCATTTCTGATTTTGTTAATTTGGATATTCTCTCTCTGCCATTTGGTTAGTTTAAATAAAGGTTTGTCTATTTTGTTGATTTTTCTCAAAGAACCAACTCTTTAATTAATTTATTCTTTGTATTGTTTTCTTTGTTTCTATTTTATTGATTTCAGCTCTCAATTTGATTATGTCCTGTAGTCTCATCCTCTTAGGTGAGTTTTCTTCTTTTTGTTCTAGAGCTTTCAGGTATTCTGTTAATTTGCTAGTGTTGTATTTTTCCATCTTCTTTATGTAGGCATTTAGTGCTATGAACTTTCCTCTTAGCAATGCTTTCATAGTATCCCATAGGTTTGGGTATGTTGTGCAATCATTTTAATCGAATTTTAGGAAGTCTTTAATTTCTTCCTTTATTTTTTTCTTGATCCATTGGCGATTCAGTTGAGCATTGTTCAGTTTCTGTGTGTTTGTGGGTTTTCTTCAACTAGTGTTGCTATTGAACTCTAACTTTAAGCCAAGAAGGTCCAATAAGACACAGAGTTATTCCAATTTTTTGTATTTATTGAGATTTGCTTTGTTACTGAGCATATGGTTGTTTTTGGATAAGAATCCATGAGGTGTTGAGAAGAAGGTGTATTCTTTTGTGTTTGGATGGAATGTTTTATCGATGTCTGATAAACCCATTTGAATCATAATGTCTGTTAGTTCCTTTATTTCTCTGTTAAGTTTCTGTCAGTTATTTCCAGTGGTGAGAATAGGGTGTTGAAGTCTTCCACTATTAGTGTGTGTGACTTGACGTGTCAGTTAAGCTTTAGTAATGTTTCTTTTACAAATGAGGGTGTCCTTGTATTTGGTCACAAATGTTCAGAATTGAGACTTAATCTTGATGGGTTTTTCCTGTGATGAATATGAAATTACCTTCTTCATCTCTGTTGACTAATTTTAGTTTGAAGTCTATTTTGTTAGATATTAAAATAGCTACACTAGCTTGTTTCTTAGGTCCATTTGATTGGAAAATCTTTTCTCAACCCTTTACTCTGAGGTAATGTCTGTCTTTGTAGTTGAGGTGTGTTTCTTGTGTGTATGTAGCAGAAGGATGAATCCTGTTTTTGTATCCAATCTGTTAGCCTGTGTCTTTTTAAGGGCAAATTCAGTCCATTGATATTAAAAAATATTAGTGACCAGTGATTGCTAGTTCTTGTTATTTTTGTTTTTGTTGTTCTTGCTGGTGCTGTGTGTGTGTTTCTCTTCTTTGAGATTTTCTAGTGTGGGATTATCTATTGCCTGTGTTTTTATGAGTGTAGCTAATTTCCTTGGGTTAGAGTTTTCTTTCTAGTACTTATGTAGGGCTGGGTGTGTAAATAGATATTGATTAAACTGGTTTTGTCATGTAATATCTTGTATTCTCTGTCAATGTTCATTGAAAACTTTGCTGGATATAGTAGTCTGGGCTGGCATTTAGTATCTCTTAGTGTCTTACTTGACCAGGACCTTTTGGTTTTCATTGAAAAGTCAGGTGTCATTCCCATAAGTCTTTATATGTTACTTGACCTTTTTACTTTGCAGCTTTTAATATTCTTTCTTTATTCTATGTCTAATGTTTTGATTATTATGTACCAAGGGGATTTTTTTGGTGCACTTTATTTTGTGTTCTGTAAGCTTCTTGTATTTTCATCTGCATGTCCTTTTTTAGTTTTCTTCTATGATTTTATTGAGTATATTTTCTGTGTCTTTGAGCTGGACTTCTCTGTTTTCAATTCCTATTATTCTTATGTTTGGTCTTCTCATCATGTCTTGTATTGTTGTAGGAGGCTGCTTGTTAATTCCTGGCTGCCTAGCCCTCAAATCACTTGCTTAGAAACTATATTATTTTTAGTACTGTTTAGCCAATAGCTTAAGCATATTCCTAGCTTGCTCCTATATCCTAAACTAACCCATCTCTATTAATCTGTGTATTGTTACATGGCTGTGGCTTACTGGCAAGGTTGCATCACATCTGTCTCTGTCAGAAGCTATGTTTAAATAAAAAGGAAGGTTTTATCTTTAACATAGTAAAATTACATATAACAAAAACAGTTATCAAACAAGAATTATAGTTACAATATTTATACCTAATTTATCTTTTATCATAACTAAGGAAAACTTTAACTATAACCATCTATTCTTCAACTCCATCAAAGACTCCAGAAGAATATTACCTAAGTAAACAGGAAGTGCATTATAAGCAACTTCTAAAACTCTAGAATTGACAGAGACATCTCACTACCTGGACTGACACCCAAAGTTCTTCTGTAACATTGGGGCATCCATGTTCAGCCTACAGGCCATAGTATCTGGCAGACTTTTCCATGGAGCAGAAAATTTCAAAGACAGTTCTGCCTATATTGGCAGTTTGTCAATAACTTTCTTCTATGTCTTGTAGAATGTCTAGCCGACTCTTTTTATTAGTTCATAAAGCAGGAATTCCAAAGGACCATCTCACTTTCTTTAGGTAGCTTCAACAGTCATTTTTCTGTTGGTCCTGAAAGTCCAGTCAAACAGTTCAGGCAAGGGCCTTTTCTTGCCCAAATGGCTAAGAAACTCCATAAGGAACTTCTTCGATGCCCATCTTCCCCTTGAAGTAGATTGGTGCTGCCAGGAGCAGATGTGTCTCATTGTCATGAAAAGTCTTAAGCTCTTAAAATATTTTAAATGCCATATTCTGTTAGTCTTTGAAAGATTTGAAGAATATCTATATAACTAAAATATATCTCTATATATTTAGAAAACCTAACTAACATGACTACAAACTTGACTACTATAGATGACTATCTATTAACCTGTATTTCTTAATTATACATTTTTAGATGAGCTACACAAATACAATATCTCAAAAAAGAGTAGAAATATACATATAACAAAATTGACTTTAAATTCATATCAATAGGCAAAAATTTATACCAATGCAAAGTATTCATATCTATAGCATATCCCCCTTTAAATGTAAACAAACATTTATAAACAATCATTTAGGGAATTTTGGCATAGTTCTCTCCAAACTAACTGCTTCCTGCTTTTTGTAGGGCAAATTAATTTTTGGGGTGTTCACAGTAACCTTTCAGGGGGTCTTGGTCCATCAAACCACCATAGACTGGGAGGAATCCATAGGTTCTCATCCTCCGGTAAAACTCTGTCTGGCATCCCGCATCTGTCTTAGGTGCATCTATTCCCAACAGTGGACAAGGCTTCTCACTGACTCTGCCTTCTTTCTCCCAGCATTTAGTTTAGTTTTCCTGCCTGACTCTATTCTGCTAAGATACCGGACAGAACAGATTTATTAATTAACCAATAAAAGCACATATAGACAGAAGGACTTCCCACCTCACTGTATTTCCTGGATACTTTCTGTTATGAATTAGTTTGGATTTAGCATTTTCTTTGATCAATGAATCTGTTTCCTCTATTGTATCTTCAAGGCCTGAGAGTCTGTCTTCCATATCTTGTATTATGATGTTTATGCTTGCATCTGTAGTTCCTGCTTTGCCCAGATTTTCTATTTTCAGATTTCCCTCTGTTTGTGTTTTTTTATTGCCTCTATTTCAGTTTTCAAGTTTTGAACTGTTCCTTTTTACCTTTTTGATTGTTCTTTCTTTATTTTAAAGGGATTTGTTGATTTCTTCCAATTTTCTGGTTGTCTTTTCCTCCATTTAATTTCCTTTTTAGGAGCATCAATCATAAAGTTATTTTTAAGGTCATTTCCTTCTGCTCCATCTGCATTGAGATGCTCAGGTCTTGCTGTTGTAGAACCACTAGTTTCTGGTGGTGCTGTATTGCTCTTTATGTTGTTGAGTATATTCTTATCCTGTTATCTACCTATCTCTTTTTCCAATTGGAACTGGTAATAAAGCCTGTGTTGCAGGAGGTTCCTTTTCCTTTTTTGGTATAGTTGGGGTTTGTGGCTCTGTTGATTGCTCCTTCAGGTATAGGCAGAGGAGAGTCTTCAGGGATTGCTCCTCAAGGTGCCTATGGGCCTCAAGGCTCAGATGTTCATTCCTCCTGGTGTTGGTGGGGTTGAGGCTGAGGCTCTGGTGTTCAGATAATTTCTGGAGGCCATTGCTCTCATAGTGACCTTCCATGTTGCCGCTTATGCTTCTTCCTGCAGTGGTCTGGCTGCTTCTCCCCTGCTTATGTTTCTCCTCCTGACTCTGCCCGGCCAAGCCCACTGTGCTACTGCTCATTCTCCTTCCCGCGGTCTGGCCAGTGCTGTGGATTTTTACACAGATTTTTATGCAGGTGTTCACTTTACCAGCTGAGCTTCTTTCCAGCTCCGGGAACATGTCACTTTTTAAAAATTTTATTCCCTAATTTTTCTTTTACATTATATCCACCCTTCCCCCATCCCTCTTCCTGCCCCCTCAGCCCCCAGTCCATCCCCATTCACTTCTCCTAACAGGTAAAAGCTCCCATCAGAAGTCAACAAAGTCTGGCACATTAAGTTGAGGCAGGACCAAGACCCTTCCCCCTGCATTAAGACTGAGCAAGGTATCCCACCATAGGTAATGGGCTCCAATAAGCTAGCTCATGGATAGAACCTGGTCCTACTACCACCTGCCTCCCAGACAGTCCAAGCTTCACACTGTCTCCCACATATGGAGGCCTAGTTTGGTCCCGTTGAAGTTTCACAACTATTGGTCTAGGGTTCACGACTTTACACAAGCTTGATTCAGCTGTCTCTTTAGATTTCTCCATCATGATCTTGACCTCACTTGCTCATATGTTCCCTCCTCCTTCTCTTCAATTAGATTCCCGGAGCTTGGCCTGGTTCTTGGTTGTGGATCTCTATATCTGGTTTTGTCAATTGCTGGATGAAGACTCTACGATGACAGTTGGGGTATTCACCAATCTGATTACAGGGGAAGGCCAGTTCGGGCTTCTTTTTCACTATTGCTAGAAGTTTTAGCTGGAATCACCTTTATGGATTCTTGGAACTTTTCTAGCACCAGGTTCCTCCCTAACCCCATAGTGGCTCTCTCTATCAAGAGCTCTCTTTCATTGCTCTCCAACTCTGTCCCTCTCCCCATTTGACCATCCTAGTCTCTCATGTTCTCATCTCTCATCCCCTCCCCTTTACCACCCTTCTTTGCCTCCAGGTTACCCGGGAGGTAATTCATCTAATTCCCCTTCCCTGGGTGATCCATGTGCCCCTCTTAGGCTCCTTCTTGTTACCTACCTTCTCTGGAGCTGTGGATTGTTGTCTGGTTATCCTTTGCTTTAGATATAATATTCACTTATGAGTGAGTACATACCTTGTTTGTCTTTCTGAGTTTGAGTTATTTAACTTCTAATTCCATTCATTTGCCTGCAAATTTTATGATGTTATTGCTTTTTACAGCTGAGTAATACTCCAATGCATGAATGTACCATATTTTCTTTATCCATTCTTCAGTTAAGGGACATCTAGGTTGTTTCCAGGTTCTAGATATTATGAATAAGAAAAGAAAGTGGAAAGCAGCCTTGAATGCATGGCCACAGGAGACCACTTCCTAAATATAACACCAGTAGTACAGACACTGAGAGCAATAATCAATAAATGGGACCTCCTGAAACTGAGAAACTTCTGTACGACAAAGTTCACAGTAAATAAGACAGAATGACAACTTGCAGAATGGGAAAAGATCTTCAGCAACCCCACATCTGACAGAGGACTGACTGATCTCCAAAATATATAAAGAACTCAAGAAACTAGACATCAAAATACAAAATAATACAGTTAAAATGGGATACAAAGGTAAACAGAGAATTCTCAGCAGAGGAATTTCAAGGCATTTAAGGAAATATTCAACATCCTTAATCATCAGGGAAATGCAAATCAAAATGACTCTAAGATACCATTTTACACCTGTCAGAATGGCTAAAATCAAAAGTACTGAGGACAGCTTATGTTGGAGAGGGTGTGGAGTCATGTGGTTACTCCTACACTACTGGTGGGTATACAAACTTGTAAGGCCACTTTATAAATCAATATGGCTGGCAGCTTCTCAGAAAATTGGGAATCAGGACTGTGGGCTCCCCCACTGACCATTTACCTCTGCTCCTCAGGACTGTGGGCTCCCTCACTGACCACACAATAACCACTGCTCCTCAGGACTGTGGGCTCCCTCACTGACCACACAATAACCACTGCTCCTCAGGACTGTGGGCTCCCTCAGTGACCACGCTCTCACCTCTGCTCCTCAGGATTGCGGGCTCACCTTCCAGCATCAGCAGCTGCCAGGTGAAGGTCCCGGCTCCTGGCTTCTCCCCCAGATCTGGGAATCTGCTCCAATTCTCTGGTGAGTTATTGGAGCCCCAGTTTGGAATCTTTTTCATATGCAGGTAGTTTATTTTCATTAAGAGAAACCCTACCCTGCTTGTTTAACTCTGTCATTTAATCTGTTAAGTTTATTTGTGTTTGCCCAGCAGTGATTCTGAGAGAAAATCTGAAACTCTCCACACAGAGGAAGCTAGAGAAACCTGCAGAGTGGCCCAACTCTGGTCTTCCTTCTCCTGACATCTCTGCCACCAAGAACAGCACCCTCCAGCCAGGAAGAATGACCGCCAAGTCATACTTCCATGAATCCTTTGGAGTTTTACACTTGTGTAGAAACAGCCTTCACTTCTAAGATTTCACACATGTGTGTTTATGTTAGAGGCATTCAGAGAGAAGTGAGCTCAAAAAGAGAGGTGTAGAGACTGCAGAGCCCAGGTGAGCACCAGTGGACAGGACTGACTCCTGTTTCCTGACTTCAGATGAGAGCAGTGGCCCAGAGCTCATCTCCACTGCCAGGGTAAGCTCATTCCCTCCCCCTGAGACTTACTGTACTTAGACCCCTGGTATCCACCCTGACCAGGATCAGATCCATCTGCTTCTTTCCTTGCTAAACCCTGAAGTCATGAAGTACAATTTTTCTGTCTAGCTTACCCCATAACCTTTCAATCGAGGAAGGGCTTTTGTGTTGGCTGGATGACACAGCAAACAGCTGGGTGGACAGCTGGCTGTGTGACATCATGGTCTGACTTCACAGAATGGTAGACAGGCATAATAACAGCCTACACGTGACCACTCTGGGCACCAAGACACTGATTGCTATTGCACTGGTGACACTTCTGATTTTTTAATTGATTTTTGTTGAGCTCTACATTTTTCTCTGCTCCCCTCCTTACTATATCCCTCCCCTTCAACCCTCTCCCAAGGTCCCCATATTCTCAATTTACTCAGGAGATCTTGTCTCTTCCTACTTCCCATGTAGATTAGATCCATGTATGTCTTTCTTAGAGTCCTTGTTGTCTAGGTTCTCTGGGATTGTGATTTGTGGGCTGGTTTCAAACATTCTCCTGAAGTTATTTTTATGTCATTTTCTTCTGCTTCATCTATATTTGGTTGTTCAAGTCTTGCTGTTGAAGGGTCCTTAGGTTTTACTGGTGTTGTGTGGTGTAGGAGGTCCTTCTGTATTTGTGTTGCTTTCGTTGGTTATTAAAGAAACTGCCTTGGCCTAGTTGATAGGGTGGAACTCAGGTAGGCGGGGAAGACAGAACAGAATTCTGGGAGTAGGAAAGCAGAGACAGACAGGCAGACGCCATGATTCTCCTGCCCGAGATGGATGCTGGCTAGACTCATGCTGGTAAGCCACAGTCAAGTGGCGATACACATTAATGGAGATGGATTAATCTAATATGTGAGAGTTAGCCAATAAGAGTCTGGAGATAATGGACCAGGCAGTGTTTTAATTAATACAATTTCCGTGTGGTTATTTCGGGGGGGGGGGGGGCTAAGTTAGCCAGCCACCCGAGACGACAAGCAGCCTGCTCCTCCTCCTCCAGTTGTGTTCTCTTTGTGGTGTTGGATGTGTTTTACCTTTTCTACTCATCTTTTCCTCTAATAGGTGTGTTGGGGCTGTCTGTGATTCTGTGGATTAATCTTCTAGGTGCCAGTGAATCCAAGGCTCAGATGGTTGTTCCTTGTGGTACAGTCAGTGCCACAGTTCTGGTTACCCCGTTGGTCACTCCATGTTCCTGGAGGTCAGTCAGTGCTCCCAGGCTTTGCTCCACTCCCTTGGAGTTTGCTGTCTCAGGCTTGCTCTAGCCCAGGTTGCAGATCAGACCTGTTTCTGTAAATCCTGGTCTAGATATGCTCCTGCAGAGGTCCCAGGCTTGAGGTTGATCCTGTAAAGGACTCTAGCTCCAATCAACTCCCTTGGAGTTCCCAGGCTTGGGTGTGCCCAGACCCACAGAGGACCTGGTTCAGGCTTACTTCCTCTGAGGTCCCAGACTCACACCTGAACCCCCAGAGATCCTGCTACCTGCCAACTCCCTTGCAGGTCCCAGATTCATGCTCAGACCGGCAGAGCTCCTGGCTCAGACTTGGTTCCACGGAGGTCCTAGACTCACACCCAGACCCACAGGGGTCCTGGCTTAGGTCTACTCCTTTGAAGGTCCCAGATTCACATCTAGACCCATAGCGGTCTCTGGCTCTGGCTCGCTCACTCAGCAGTTGCTCTGCTGTATTTGTTCCCGTGGCGTTTGCTGTGTCAAGTCTACCATAGCCCAGTTGGCTGGGTCAGTCCTGGTCTGCAAATGACCCTGGTCTAAATATGCTCCTGCTCCCATAGGGTTCACTGTCCGAGGCCTCTCCACTTCTGATTTTACCGGGTGTTTAACCATTTAGTCTTAGAGCTCCATTTTCTTCCAGGCAAACAGTGTGTGTTCACCTAGCTAGGCTAAAGTTCCTGCATTCATCTTCTCTTTCTTTTTCTTTTCAACATAAATTGTTGTTTTCGAATGATGTGAAACAAATATAACCACAGTTGTAAAGTTAGGCAGCTCAAACAGTTGAACTGCATTTTGGTGCACAAGTGCAGACTGTACTTTTCCCATCAACTCCCTCCATCGTCACCTGTTGTTGTTTTTGGTATGTGTGTTTCAGAGTCTCATTTGACCTAAGTTCATAATAGTTTGAGATGAATTGGGCTTTCATTATAGCTAGTGGGCTTCTCATCAGAAGACACAAGAGTGGATGACAACCACTGGGAAAACCAGGTGAGAAAATAATTGAATAAAAATGTGATGGGAAGGCCAATGATGCACACTAGGAAGCCAGAAGTGACAAATTCAACTTTACAATCGGCAGACAGAAAGATTTGTTTTTAACTGTGTGTGTGTGTCCAGAGACTATCTTGGTTTTACTATGACCTTGAAAAAGTCCTATAATGTCTCAGATTAAATGAGGATTCCAGCACAGTTCCAGACAAATACAATGTGGAAACAAGTTAGCCCTTTGTGTTGGTTAAACTCGGGGAGACCCCACCCCGTCGGGGAATTCCCACCAATGCCTGTGGGCATGTGGGGGGGGGGCATTTTCTTGGTTTCTGTTGATCAGAAAGGGCCCAGTCCACTGTGGGCAGGGGCAGGCAGTTCCGGGCTGTATAAGAAAGCTAGGCTGGCACCAGCAGGAGGCTGCAAACCAGTAAGCAGTGTTCTGTGATCTCTGCTTCAGGCTCCTGTCTTTGGTTTCTGCTTTGATTGCCTGGTATGGCAGACCGTACCCTATAAATGAAATAAGTGCAGTGCTCCCCCACATTGGTTTTGTTCAGTGTTTTATCACAGCCAAGGAATCCAAGTGATAACTGGCATATTTCTATCTGCATGCTCTTTTAATGTTTGTTGTTTCTCCAAGAAAAGGAGCAGGGCAAATGGCAAAATTAACCCTAAATTTTCCCACCCTTGAAAGTAATCTCAATTTTGGAAACAATATTACCTCTATTCCTATCTAACAGTCAGGTATATGACTCCATCATGTGTGGTCATGTGATTTGCTTTGATGACCCACAGACTCCTAAGCAATCACAAATGATTGTTGTCTTGAGTCATTAGACTTTGGGGTTGCTTGTTTCACAGCAAAACTGACTATTACATGTAGATTTGAAATAGCAGGGATCAATGAGCAAATATCTGCTTTTCAGAAACCGGCTTGGTGGATGACTTCTAATTTAATAGCAGGCATGAATGAGTAGATGGACTCTGTTCTTCAGGAAATCACATGATAGGTGCACCAACACATCTCTGCTTAGATATCTGGACACAAGGACCAGTGTGTGAACAGACATGTTGAATCCTGATGGAACCCTGTCTTAGGACTTTGGCCAATTTAATCTACCAGAAATTAATGTGATGGCCAGAACAGTGAACCTGAATGCTTGGGTCGCTAATGCAAAAAGAAATGTAAGCTGTATTTCTTCAAGTGTTGTGTCCTATGGAGCAGAACAGCTGGGACATCACTGTGTCCCGCGTTCCAGAGAGCCTGCTGCCAAGAGAAACAGAGAGTTAGTCAAACATTTAGAGTTCACTTAGTGTTGTCTAAAGACCCTGGCAGAGGCTCTGGTATCTTGGCTGGGAGGAAATAACACCACCCTCTTCAGAAAGCAGCTTCCTTCCTGAATTCTGCTGCTACCTCCTCCTCGTCACCACTCCCTCCTCTCTTCCTCTCCTTCCTCCTCCTCCTCCTCCTCCTCCTCCTCCTCCTCTTCCTCCTCTTCAGGATCAACTGTTTTTCCATCTTCCTTAGGGCTGAGTGAACGAAGCCATTTGATGCCATTATTCCTGTGGTCCTCAAAGGCAACTGTGTCTTCCTCATTGGCCTTCCAGGATTCCTGCTCTGCCCACTTCACCCCCACACCCCTGGCCAGAGCACACCAGCTCTCACCTGGTGACAGGTGCCCTTCTGCCCCCAGGATCCTGGCCTGAAAACAGAGCAGGAGTAATCTTTTGAAGATACCAGTCTCCCACAACTCACCAACTCATAAATCTGCAATGATTTCCTATTGCCCGAGCCACTGAGACCTACCTTGTTTGTCTACTGAAGTGTTATCTGGGGTTGACTAACAAAGTACCACAAGCTAACTGGCTTAAACAGCAACAGAAGGTATCATCTTGTATTCTGAAGGGGCCTGCCTTCTCCCAGAGTGCTATGTAGCATAGGGCATCCTTCAGCTTGTAGGCTATGTTCTCCCTAAGTCTTTATCCCATCTTCCCCTGAATGTGTGTCTCTATCAATCGCCTGTCTTATTTTTATTTATTGTTTATTTATTTTGGGGTGCACATGCCCCAGCACATCTATGAAGGGTATAATTGGACTTTCTTTGCACTGTTAGCTCCCAGATAATGACACAGAGACTTCTTATTAATTATGAAAACTTGGCCTTAGTTTAAGCTTGTTCCCAACTAGCTCTTATAACTTAAATTAATCCATTTATATTAATCTACATTCTGCCATGTGGCTTGTTGCCTCTGCTCAGTATTGTGTGTCTTACTTCCTCTTTGTCCAGCTAGCAAATTTCCCCTGCCAGATTCTAATCCAGAGTTTCTATCTCTGCCTGGAAGTACCGCCTATCCTTTCCTGCCTAGCTATATTGGCCACTCAGCTCTATACTAAACCAATCAGAAGGTGTCTTCGCAGAGACATACCTTCACAGTATACAAAAAGACCATCCTACAACAGAAGGGTTTCAAGACAACTTGCAGAAATTGTTTTTCTTCTTCTCCCATGTAGGAACTGAGGGTCAAATTCAGGTTGCTGGTCTAAGAGACAGGTGCACTTACCCACTGAGCTAAACAAAACAAAACAAGACTTGGAACAACTGTCTTGGATTAGAACTCAGCCTAATGACAGCATCTGAATTTGATCACCTTCCAAGGTTTTGTCTCTAAGCACACTCATACTCACATGATCTGAGGTCAGGACTTCACGGGGGGGGGGGCACTTCTATCTACAGCAACTGCGTATCAAGGCCCTTCTTAGGGAGCACCCAAACTGTGTTTTTGAAGACCCCAGAGTCTTCTTGATTCTGATGTTAGCGGTGTTGAATTCAGGTTTTCCTCCTCCCTCCTGTCAGGCCACTTACTTCCTCTATGTCTCAGCTTCTTCGTCTTTAGAAAGAGGACAAGACTAGTACCTACCTCATGTGGGAAGGGAGGCAGGGTGCCACGTGGAGGAGTTAAATGCATCCATTCTAATAAATACCTTGGCACAGCGCCTGGCTGAAAAATGTTCAGACAAGTTAATTACCAATGATTTTTACATGTTTAGGGTTCTACCTTGTTCACTCTTCCACACTCCCCAAATCAGTGGTGGTGGCATCCCAGTGTCTGTTCCCACAGACTTGCTCTGACTCTTCTCCGACATGGACTGGTCTGGAGTGTCTCTCTTCCTCTCCTGACTCTCTTCTTTCCCAAACCCTTCCATAGCAGGAACCTGGCTTCCATCATCAGCTGAGCACTGTGTTAGCAGTTGTTGCTCTGTTCCTGGTTAATCTGTCACCTGGGGATATAGAGAGGACAGAAACACATCCAGCACCCGAGAACGGTGTGTCCCCAGTCTTCATCAGCATCCTAATTAGTCCACACCTTTTTAATAGAGGAAGCATTAGTATTCCCAAACTGTGTGGGGGTCTGATTGAAATAATGTCTCCTGAATTATCTTTTCATAAACGGAAAAAATGGAAGAAGTGGGAAGCTCCTGAGAAAACCCAGGGTTTGTCCAGGCGTCCTCTGGCACAGCTACCTAGGGGGCCATGTTTGACATGCTGAGGGTGGGCGTGGGACAGTTTTCTTCTTCCCTCCTCCATCCTCCATACTGGGCTAAGGGTCTGATCATGTGATCTCTCCTCCAGGAAGCATTCTCAGGCTGAGCACACAGGGCACACCCTAGTTATTCTGTGTGGGCAGCTTGAGGACAGAACCTTCTGGGAACTTGGACCCTGTTCTCTGACTGCTTGTTCTCACCCTCAGTCCTCAAGAAGTCTCTCTGATGGCTGCTAATAAAAGTGGACAAAAGGGAAGAGCTGGAAGTCTCTGTATCATCCACCTTCAGCTGTGACTCAGGAGGAGCCGAGCCAAGCTCTCCAGCATGATCAGGGAAGAAGCTGCCCTGAGAGGGACCAGTTTACATCACTAGGAGCTGGCCAGAAGCACAGCTGAGGCCTTGCACGACCAGGGTCCTGTGATGCACCCACTCCTTTTATCCAGCACCAGGATGGTGGGATCACAGGTCTGTAGCTAACACTCACTACTTTGTTAACATTGGTGCAAACAGAACATCTGGAGTCTCAGAGCTGTCTCTCCACTGAGAGTCATTCACATAAACAGCGAGGTCCTCATGGGTCTGATGGGAACACAAACACCACTTGTGACTCAATTAAAGAAACAGCAATTAAAACAGGCGAGCAGCATGCCGGAGCCTCTCACACAGAATTTTCCCACAGAAGCCTGGGGTACGTGGCCTGGGCACAGAGCTTGGCCAGGTGAGGAGAAAGGTGGTGGGGTGGGCACATAGTCATTGATTGACCCCAAGAGATGGCCTGGGACTCACACCAGGACTGGGGGATCAATTCATAAAAATTGCTGCCAATCATGAAAACACACCTAAGGAGATGTGAGGTTGCCCCCTGGATATGAAGCCCTGTTTCTTGATTTCCAGTGGTTCCCGGTATTAAGATAAGTACTACTGTTTTCCTTGCTAGTGAGAGGATTTGGAGCTATGGAGTAACAACCACTCCCAGAAGAGTTTCCATAATGAAACTCATTTTTCCAGATAAGGAAACTGAGCCATGGAAGAGGCAAAACTAGTGTGTGGCTCCAGGGCTGCCTACTTTATGATCTAAGAAACTACCTCTCACTATCCAGAATGTTCTTTCGAGACCCTGCTCCTGTTGTGCTGGTCTGATTTCCCAGGAGCTTCTAAAGGCTAGTCTTGGGTTATTCCTGTTTTCCAGACTGAGAAAGTGAGGAAAGAATTATCTTTCACCTAGCAGAGGGCTAGAGTCTGGAGTCAAGTTCATATCCCCTGCTATCCCATCCAGAGCTGTGCCCTTTGCACTGCACCCCAGTTCTTCAGGATCCCACAGCTATGCATTCAGAGCCAGCTTCCACACGTCATCCACCCTGGAGCCCCAGCTCTGTCCCCTTGCTGTCTGTGTGGCAGCAGAAAGAACCCATGGCCAGAACCCAGACAAGTCCCACTAGGCTGCTTCCACATAGCTCTGTGCTCTTTGGTAGCTCAAGAAGTCTCTGTGGGATTTCTGATCTCTGGGATGCAGGCTGAAATGCGTGGGGAGGGGATTTTATGAGACAGGAATATATTCAGCCTTGGACTGGCACAGGAAGGGCTAGATGCTAGGGCAGCCATAATGGTGAGGAAGAGGAAGGGTTAAGAGGAGAGGGAACCAATAGAGGTAAACTGATTGACCCTGACAGCCATGTCAAAGAGAGACGTGGTCACCTGAACGCCACAGGCAGAACTTTATCCCCATGACCTTGACAACTTGCCATGTACCCTTGGAAGGCAAGAACTGGGTCCATAATCAATGGTGTTCCCATGACCATTTACAGAATCTGAGGCACAGTTAGTTCTGAATAGTGCATCAAGGCAGAGAAGACATGAGAGCTGTCCTCTCCAGCCGTTGAACCAGAAGATTTGTGTCTTTTCATGGCCTCAACACCAATGTCACCAGGGCCATACTTTGGTCTCCTTCAAAAGATTACTGGGAAAGTAACAATAGCTGCCGTATGTGTGTGTGTATGTACGTATGTATGTGTGCATGTGTGTGTGTGGTGTGTGTGTGAGAGAGAGAGAAAGGGGAGGGAGGGAGACTGAGACAGAGAGAGAGATGGAAAGGGAGAGAGAGAGGTGTTTTGTATGTTTGTTTGTGTGTGTTTTTTTTCTAAGAGGCCATCAGCATTCCAGCAGCGTCCTAAGAAACTCATCAAATTATTTAACCTTTGCAGGAATAAATAATACATGTGCTTTCTCAGGATTTGTCCTGATTAAGCCATTCTGGAGTGCTGCCAGGCCCAAGCCCGCCCCTGGAGAGGCAGGAAGGAGGCTTGGGGGGTGCACAGGATGGGAAATCAGAAGGCCAGAGGAGGGCTGGACAGGAGGGGGGGCGTGAGGCCGGGGATGGACCCTGGCAGCCCCACCAGGCTGGTGAGCTACTGAAGAGGAAGGCAGACTCCAGCAGCCTCTGGATCCCCCTGGACTGTGAGGACGAGGTGCAATGGAGGATGGCTACACTTGGGGAAGGGTGTGCTTCAGACTGCCTGCAGTTTCGGGGGCTGAGTGCCAGGCAGGCCTAGGTTTGAGTTCCTATTCTGTTCTCTGCCAGCTGTAGCCCGGCCCCTCCTGGCACTTGCAGTCACATCAGTGTGCACACACCCAGCTGGCATACTCAGAGCCAACGTCTGTCCACAGCGAGTGCTAGACAAACAGGAGGCTGGAATACACCAGCTGCTGACGGTGACCAGTGCCAGTGTGCGAGAACTGCTTCAGCTTGTGCGGCTCCACCCATCCACCTGCCCTTACAGTGACCACAAGTCCTACCAGGCTGTCTTCCAAAAATCCCTTCCTTCCCTCCCACCCTCCTTCTTTCCTCCCTTCCTTCCTTCTTCTCTCCCTCCCTCCTTCCCTCTCTTTCTTCCTTTCCCCATTCTGACTTTTTAAATGAAGACAGGGTCTCGTGACGCCCAGGCTGGTCTTGGACACGAAGATAACCTTGAACTTCTGATCTTGTCTCCAGCTTTCACGTGCTGGTTATCTGGGGTATCCGTGTGTGCTGCAACCCCTGGTTTATTTGGTGCTCGGAGAATGAACCCTGGGCTTCATGAACACTGGGTAAGCACTCTACCAACTGAGTTATACCCCAGCCTCCAAATCCCTTTAACCTCGTTGGAGAAGGCCGCTTGTTGGTTCCCGCCAGCCCAGCTAGCTTAGACCTGAAATAATCAGACAGAAACTGTATTAATTAAATCACTGCATGGCCTATTAGCTCTAGCTTATTAGCCAACTCTTATATTACTTTAATCCATTTCTGTTAATTTGTATATCGCCACGTGGCTGTGGGCTTACCAGGTAAAGTTCCCAGCGTCTGTCTCCAGTGGCTTCATGACTTCTCTCTAACTCTGCCTTTCTCCCCTCATTCTATAGAACAAATTAACCAATAAAAACAACACATAGACAGGAGGCCCTCCCACACCATAACCTTAAACTTCAGGCCTTGAAAGTCTGTTGTCATTGTGTTGTGTCTTCCCTGCTGAGATAATGGTTCAGGAACTCCTCGAGGGCGCCAGCTGACAGAAGGGGTGTGGCCCAGTGTCACACTTGTTTCCCCAGAACACAACCACTTGGTATTTGTCCCGAGAAAACGTGGTCAATAAACTCAGGGCCAGAAGAGGCACCAAAGGCTCTAGATATCCAGACTGTATCATGTATGTGGGTGGCAAATTGTCGGAAAAGGATGAAGACCGTTCCAAGTCCGTCAGTGACACGAACTTGGCATGCTACAGACGTAGAGGGAATGTGTCCTGGACTTCCCTACACAGAGCAGTGTTGGAGGATCCCAGAGAGGCTCTAGAAGCTGTGGGAAAGGAGACCCTCACTGGCTTGTTCTCACCCAGGCTGAATTCAAGATTCAAGCATGATCCTGGGGACCATTAGCTGAATCCAGAGATTGGAGCCATACTCGGTTCCCTCTATGAGCTGCTGTGTCCCCTCTGTGGAGTGGCTGAGTGACCTCTCTCCACATCCTTCAGAGCAGAGCCCCTTTTAATCTCTGAGACTGGAACTAATTTCTGTATCTACCTGTAGACTGGTTGCCAGGACAGGGCATTCTAGACTCAGCAGTGAACTCTCCCATAACCATGCCCAGCACAGCCTGGAGAGGATTGGGGAGTAGAATTGTGGGGCTCAGAGGACTGGCCACATGGGCTCCAGTCCCCAAGATCCACAATACAGAACTCAGCATCTCCAAAGACATCAGGCAGCTCAGCCCTGGGTCAGGACTGGGCTGGGACGCAGAAACTTTTGTGGTCACCTAGCGAGAATCCTATGTAGGGTTAGGCCCGCCCCTAAGGGGGCAGACTCACCTCTGGTGAATGTTTACTGATAAATTGCACACGCAGAAGCCTGCGCTTCCATTCCTGTTTTCTGTGCTCCGCGGGAACCTTGGTTTCATGAGTCTGGTTTTTCCATTAAAGTTGTGCAAATATTTATTACAATTTGTCTTCATTAATCTAAGCCGCCACATTTGGCGCCCCACGTTGGGTGTCACTCTGTAGAAGGAGCGGCAGGGCTGCGTCCCCGGCACCCGGCCACCCGGCCACCCGCATGGCTAGCTATGCCCGAAATAATTACACGGAAACTGTATTCTTTTAAACAGTGCCTGACCCATTAGTTCCAAGCCTCTTATTGGCTAGCTCTTACATATTGTTCTAACCCATTTCTAATATTCTGTGTAGCCCACGAGGTGGCTTACCAGAGAAGATCTTAACCTGTGTCTGTCTGGAGTGGGAGAATCATGGCGACTCCTCGACTCAGCTTCTTTCTCCCAGCATTCTCTTCTGTTTATTCCACCCACCTATGTTCTAACCAATAAAATGGGCCAAGGCAGTTTCTTTATTATAATTAACCAATGTCCTTCCTCCATCATCTTCTACAACCCTAGATGATCCTTTTTGCAACCACATATTGTTTCCCCTTAAAGAAATAAAATCTCTAATTAGAGTTTTCTCTGTGAAAAAATTAAAAATGTATAAAGTCTCCTGTATCATGTATGTATATTTCATTGCGGCATAATTGGGATCTCTGTCAGTAGGCAGGGTGGCCAGCGACAGCCTTTTCATGGGCTGCGGGCGCTAATGCAGAGGGCGCCCTTCGCTCTTCTCCACTCAACTGCTCAGCCCGAGCCTAGAGTCCTCCCTAATAAGTATTTATGTCAAAACCCTTTCGGGGGCGGGGAAAGAGCAGCTGTAGCGCAGTTGAAAGACGGAGCTCTGATTACAGAGCGCCAGCAAAGGGGGGGGTGCGCTTTTCAAGTGAAACAGTGTTAATCAAGTTAATCACAAAACCCGCGCTATAATTGCTTCTACTCTCAGACAAAATCTTACTTTTATCTAAATTACTAAAGTGAGGAGAGTGCAATCCACTCTAATTTAGCTTTTGAGCTAAGGAGAGAGCGTGTGTGGAAGACTAGAGAGGTTTTTAAACACTGGGTGTTGGCGGGGGGCGGGGGGAGCTCCTCTCTCTTTTCTCCTGTCTTCCCTGCCGGGCAGCTCAGCTTCACAAGGGAATGTGTGGACTCCTCTGTCAGCTGCTTTGGGATCCTGAGACCAAGTTGCTCCATCTCTAAGAGTCCTCATTCTATCTATTCATCTGTGAAATGGGGGCAGCGGGGATGACGACGAGGAAGCCCTGCTGTGAACAGGCATCAGATGGGGTCTGGGGAGATGGCTCAGCCAGCAACAGACTTGCTGTGTAAAACACTGGGGACCCAATTTCAACCCCTGGCACTCATGTAAAAAGCCAGATATGATACTGTGTGCCTGTAGTCCCAGCACTGGGGAGGCAGAGACAGGGGGCTCTCTGGAGCTCGCTTGCTACTTAATGAAACCAAACCCATGCACTCCAGGTTCAATGAGAAGTCTGCCTCAAAAAAATGTGGAAAGAGATGAAACAAGATATTTGACACCAGTCTCTGGCCTCAACACACACAAGTACACACATGTATACGCAACACTTACAGTTCTCAACTCACACAAGCACACACACACACATATACAACAATACACTCAGTTGCTATGGTGATTGTCATCCCCCTCCCTTTTCTCCTTACTTCACCTCTCACTCCCCCACCTGTTCTTCTCTGTCCCCCTCTTTCTTGCCTTCTCCCTCCTCTGTACTCTTCTCTATGGCTTTCACCTCCAGCCTCTCAGGACCCCCGTCATGGCATGATCTGTGTTCGAGGACTCACAGTCCATCTGGTCTTGATTTGTTCCAGCACAAGAGAGAAACTAGAAAACCCTAAGACTGGAGAGCCCAGGGGCTGGGCAGAGGGAGGCTCTCCTCCTGGAGGCTGTGTGGGAAGTACGTCATTGTGGCTGGGCAGTGGGCTAGTTGAGATCAGAAGAATGAGGAACGAGATATGTTGACTCCCGTACCAGAGGGAAGCCAGGATGTGTGAAGGCCTGCAGGGTGCTGTGCAGGTGCTGGGTGCCACCAGGGGGACTCGGGGGGGGGGGCAAACCCAAGCTGTCCTTTCTGCTCTGTGCAGCCCACAGTTCCCATCTGTCTTAGCAGGAGTCTTACATCCCTCCTCTTCTCTGGGACCCCAGGTTGGATTCACACCTTCAGGCCTACAAGCTGTCAGTCCACCCTCCATCCACCCTCAGGGGCCCTTCTCACGGGAGGCCTCTTGGGGTCTTCCAAATTCACACTTAGTCCAATGAGGAGCTGATGTCATCCAACTTGCCCGGAAACGCAGATTAGAGAAAACACACACAGTCAATTTAACTGGCAATTAAACAGGCTCCCCTATGTAATTAGCGTCAAGACAACTCACAATTACTATGGGGCGCGCTTTTGCAGCCTCTCTACATTTATGTAGCACGACAATTACTAGGCGCTAATATCTTAACAGGAAGCGAAGGGAATTTGCGAAACCATTTTTAGGAGGCAACCATCCCGCTCCTTTGCACTGTAAATAACTCCATTGCAAACGCCACTGTAGAATTACAGAGGGAACCCTTGAAATGAGTCTGCAGGAGAAGCATTTTCATTCCATTGAAAGGAGCTGATTGCTGATCCGGGATGATCCATTTTGGGAGACCCACTAGCTGGACTTAGTAACACCACAAACACCACTGGCTTGGGGTTTCTGGTGATTGGCTTTACTGCTTCAGGCCTCAGTAATTCCCCTACAGAGGTGAGGAACTGGGGTCATGCAGGAGAAGTAACTTACCTGGGGATCCCACAGCTCACAGGCAGACAGCAGAACACAAATCTGGCTCCAAAATCTTCGTGCAAACTCACACACACACACACACACACACACACACACACACACACACACACGGCTCTGTCTGTGCCTTGCCAGTTCACATCTACCCGCAGACCGATCAGCAAATGCGAAGGCAGAGATTCAGAGAAGGCAGCTTTATTTAAGACTACACAGTGAGTTCAAAGCCCAGTAGGGCCGGCCACTGGTATCTCTCACCCCAGCTTTCTGCTGTATTCTCTGGTGTACACGGAAGTGCATCCTCTGCTCTATGTGGAAGCAAATGAGTCCATTTCCCCTAGAACTAAATATCTTGTGGGTTTAAGGTGTTTGTCCCGGGGAGAGGGAATTCTGAAAAGTCAGTAGACTTCATGCAACACAATTCAAACAAGGGCAGGACTTGGAACGTAGAACATTTTCCTTTTTGTCCCTCCTCCAGTCTTTATTAACTCCTAAAAGGGCAGCAACCATCTCTCGTGTTAGGAACCCAGTAGCTAGCAATGCTAGCCACACTTAGTGTACAAACTTGGTTCATCAAAGGCCATGAGTTGTCAGAGCCATCTTAGCAGCACTGCAATGACCTTTGCTCTCTTTCCCCAGTGTTGGCTAGCCGAGGATTGGCTAATCTGACTAAGTGGTGATCTCTAAAGGGCTGGAGATTTGGGGGCAACTCTGTTTCATGACTTCGGGCTTGGTGAACTAGCAGGTCACCTGAAATCTGAGCTTTGCCCGAGGAGAGGAAGGTTCAAACATTGTGGGAAAGCCTAGGGTTGTTTTGTTTGTGTGGCATTAGCCACACAAGTCACATGGTTTGATCACATCACCTAAAGTTTTATGTACTCAGAGGCTGACCCTGTTGTGATGCTGAGACAATGGCTCCTTCCAGAGGCGGGGCTTAGTAGAGAGTGATTGAGTCACTGGGACATCATTCTTCAAAGATGTTCACAAGGTCCTCGTACCACCCTGGCAAGTCCTCTCCAGAGTGAGTCTCCGTAAAGCTCTGTCTGCTCTGTAAGTGGCTGCTCCCTTCTTGCCTCTCCACCATGCCATGGTGTAATCTGGAGAGCCCTCACCAGAGGGTGAGCAGATCACCCATCTTGGGCTTCCTGGTATCTAAAATTTTGAGCTAAATAAACACATTTCATTTTTAAAGTTTAGGTATTTCTCACAGTAACAACAACAACAAAACTTCAGTAAAACACTTGGTCAGATCGCAGAGGGATCAGAGAAGATGTGTAAGGACAGAGATCATGACCACAGGGTAGAAACACAACAATTAAGCTATTTTCTTGCTTAAAAAATAAATCAGTGTTTGGGGGCTGGGGAGAGGTCTCAACTGCTAAAGGGGCTGCCATGCAAGTGTGAGGACCTGCGTTTGATCCCTAGTACCCACGTGAAAGAATCCAGGCAGGTTGTGTGTGTCTAGGAGCCTCGCGTAGTGAGAGGAAACAGAAAGATTCCTAGAGCGATGGCCAACCGCTAGGGTTCGGTGTGAAACCCTGTCACAAAAGATGGGGGGGGGGGGCAGAGATGGCTCATTGGTAAAAGTATCTAAGGACTTGAGTTCCATCCCTGGGACTCATGTGGTAGAAGAGAACTGACCTCTGACCTCCACAAGCACACCATGGTACCCGTGCCAGAGCCCAAGGAGAACAGTGTCTCAGTTCTCCTGGGGTTGCAGGTGGTAGAATGCACCCTGCACAAGTGCTGGGAACTGAACTCAGGTCGAGCAAGAGCGTTGTGAGCTCTTAGCTGCCGCACCCTACCCTCACCCCCTTCCTGACTTAAGCCTGGGTCTGGGTCTACAGAGAGTAACTATTAGCTCCTCACGGGCTCCCGTGAGGCGTAAATTAAATAATCCACAGTGTTTCTCAGTGCTACTTAACCTGGCAAGTCAGCTGTCATCACTGGATCATCCAAAGGTGACCAACTCATCCTCACTTACCCAGACAAACATCCTGGAAGCCCCAGCTGCCAAGACTGAGGACCCAGGTTTCATCTCCAGAAGTCATGTGCAGAAGGAGGGAACCAATTCTTACAAGGTGTCCTCTGGTCTTCACACATGCAGTTCTCTCCCCCCCTCACACGCACGTGCGCGTGCACACACACACACATGCAAACACACATGTACACACGCACACATGCACACACGCATGCACACACGCACACATGCACACACACATGTACACACGCACACATGCACACACACATGTACACACGCACACATGCACACGCACACATGCACACATGCATGCACACACGCACACATGCACACGCACACACACACACTAGTTTTTAAAATAAGTAGTCACATTCCTTGCTATTTGTTCTATTTTGGTAGCCAAGGTTTGGAATTTGATGTGAGAAACTCAAAGAAGACCATGTGCAGCAAGAGTTGCTGTCACTTAATTCCCTCACCAAGCAAGGGCTCTTTTCCTCACTACGTTTGGTTCCAGACTGGGAAACTTTTAAGTCGTCTGAGGTCTGTGAAGCATTCTACACCCTGAGATCTTGCAAATGGGAGGACAGCCCTCCTTGTCCACTTGGATACAGACGCTAAACCAGGCTGACCATTCTCATCGCTTCGAGCCTGGCCTGGCAGCTGCGTTCTCCAGTGCTGGCTGCATTTTCATTGTTTCCTGAAGCCACAGGTCCCACCACGAAAAGAGCAGGTGACAGCAATGTGATCCAAGAAAAAAAGACTCGGGGCTCAGTCCCGTAAGTACATAAAACTTTTTGAGGTGTATCAGGGAGCATGTTTTTTCTTTCTTTTCCTTCTTTTTCTGATGCTGGGATAGAAGCCAGGGACCCTGACCTGCGGGGCAAGCACCCTTCTTGCTGAGCTGCACCCAACTTCCTTCTAAACAGGGTCACTAAGTGACCCAGATCACTTTGAACTCACTCCGCCACTCAGGTAGGCCTTGAACTTGCAACCCTTCTGCCTCAGCCTCCCCAGGAATTGGAATTAGAGCCCCCTTCTCTCTGCTTGTTGGCATGGTAACTGGTCCAGCCTGGGTCTCTCTGGCTAGACCCCAGACATTCTCAGCCACTCAGGTTCTCCCACCAACCAAGGGCCTTGAGATCATGTCCACTCTAGACTGCACTGGAAGCCCTGAGCTGGGAGTGTGTCCAGCAGCAGGAAGGCAATGGCAGCCTTACGAGATCCAGTATAGGGGAGAGAAAAGAGCCCAGGAGGGCTTCTTAGACGATTCCAGAAGAGGAAATTTAGTCTTTCTATGCCTACCTCTTTCCACTGGTGGCTTCATGTGACATTTCTAAGCTTCCTAGGCGACGTTTTGCTCTCCCAGTGGGGGTAACGACTGCGCTTATCTCATAAGGTATGGTGACATTAAGTGGGGTGATGTGTCATTGATGAAGAAGTGTCCGGTAAGTCCAGCTTTGTCAGGTACCAGGCACTGGAGCAAGCAGGGGCTCTATGGTGACAGACCAGCCTAGGTCTATGATGACTAGAAAGTAGTTGGCCTCACTAACGCTGCTGCAGTGTCTGGGAGGAAAGATCTATGTTGGTCCATGGTGTTGGCCCTCTGTGGTAGGGGAGGCATGATGGGAGAGCTTTAGGTCATTTCTGCATACGACAGAGGCTGCTTGGACCGTGGAGTTCTAGGAAGTGGAAAATGCAATGGGGACCCGGGACTGGATATAACCTTCAGTGTCTGTCCTCCTCTGGGCCCTGTGTCTGAAAGTTCTACAGCACCTCAATGAACACACAGCAGCTGGTAGAACAAGAGCTTGTGGGGCCCATGGGAGAAGCCCAGGCCTGAGTGATCCCACTGCAGTGTCTGGAGGGCCAGCCCTTCGCGAGTGCTGCTCTAATTAGGGTCTCTACTGCTGTGGAGACAGCGTGACCACAGCAGCTCTCAGAGGAAAAAACATTTCACTGGGGTTGGCTGACAATGTCAGAAGTTTAGTCCCTTATCATGGTGGGACATGGCAGCGGGCAGGCAGACGTGGTGCTGGAGAAGGAGCTGACAGTCTTACATCAGAAGGAAATACTGGGTCACACTGGCCAGACTTAAGCCTGTAACATCCCAAAGCCTGCCTCCGCAGAGACGCGCTTCCTCTAACAAAGCCACACCTACTCTTAACAAGGCCACACCTCCTAATAGTGCCTCTTCCTATAGACCAAGCATTCAAACGCTTGAGTCCAGAGGGGCGTACCTAGTCAACCCCACAGCCACTGGAAACAGACATATCAAGTTTCACATGCCTTACATCCAGATCATGCTGATTTTTATAACACCGCAAGAAGCAGGAATCCTTAAACTACACTGCCATGGTGAACTGAAGAACAAAAGAAGAATTATTTGTCTGGGTCATATGCTTCTTGGGTAGCAGAGAAAGGACAATGTCAAGAGGCCTCCTCTTGGAGAATGAACCTCAGGGGCTGGCATACAATGAAGCAAGCGGGTTCCCAGGCTTCCTGGAGCTAGAGAGCTGCTGAGACGATGTTCTGTAAACCATTCAGCCTCCAGAGGCTCTCCACCTCCTAGTGCTGTGACCCTTTCATACATCTGCACGCTGTGGTGACCCCCAATCATAGAACCTTATTCCATTGCTCCATGGGGACCACAACCCACAGTCTGAGAACTACTTCTCCATGGCCTCAGTTTCCCCTTCTGTAAGATGGCATTCTCACAGCTATCTGTGAACTGCTACTGGGTTTAAAGCACATGAATTTTTTTCTGCTAGGAATCCAACCCATGGCATACTAAAACCGCACTTTACCACTAGGTTATGCTCTAGGGTTTTGTTTGATTTGAAAAGGGGTCTCTTAGCTCAGACTGACTCTGACTTCATGATATGAAGGGTAGCCTTGAACTCCTGATCCTCCTGTGTGGGGATCACAGGTGTGAGCCACACTGGCTTTAGTGCTTCCGGTTTCCTTCCTACCTTCCTTTCCTGCCCCTCCTCTCCTTGCTTTCTCTTTGTAAAACCACCACTAGCTGGTCATGGCGGCACACACTTTTATTCCTGACATTCTGAAGATGTGGTTGAGGGGATCTATCTCTGTGATTTGGAGTCCAGCCTGATCTACATAGTGTAAACCATAAAGCTCAATAAGTATACCCACCTGTGCACAAGACTGCAGAGTCCACTAGCATGTGCCTGCTTCTCTCCCTTTCCAGACAGTGAGAGAAGAAAGGGTTGTTTTCATCATTGACGAGGCCCAGTTTGTGCACAGAGCCTCCTGGGCACAGGACAGGACAGTGTGGTTATGAGCGACAAACACACAATTCAATAATAGGCCATTTGGGTTTCCTGGGCATGGCATTTTTAGATACCTCCATTGTCTCCCAAGAACATGGTGCCGGAGGTGTGGATGTGTCTCAGTGGCGGAACAAATGCCTATACTGTGTGAGACCCTAAAGTCCACCCTAAACTCCTATAACTAAATAAATATATGTAAATTTATTTTTATTTTTTTATTTTTTATTTTTTGGTTTTCTGAAACAAGGTTCCTGTCTGTCCTGGAACTTGCTCTGTAGACCAGGCTGGCCTAGAATTCACAGAGATCCACCTGTCTCCTGAGTGCTGGGATTAAAGGTGTGTGCCACCACTGACCACCAATAAATGTAAATTTAAAAAAAGCACATGAATTTTGCAAAGAGGGCTTATTTCGCGGGGGGGGGGGGTCAGCGGTTATCTGCTGCCCCTGCCTTCCTACAGAGAGAAAGGGCCTTGCCTCCACTGGATGAGAGACAGAGACCCTGCTGTCTGTCAGCAAACACCTCCTTCCCGAAGACCTGCTGAGCTGCAGGCCAGACTGGAGTCCCCCGCAGGCCAAGCTGGGTAAGCTCTTTGCTCCCAATTCTGTCCTCACTTCCTGGTCACCTCTGTAATTGGCTAGTTATATATAAGTATCAACTTAGTTGTGCTATAGCATCCAGAGATTGGGTCAAATGTTCTTCTAGCTGTTTCCTGTGAAGGCGTTTTTAGGTGAAGTCAACATTTACAATGGTTGACTAGAGAAGACTATCCCCACTGTGAGAGTGAGCCCATTCAATCAATTGACGGTCTTCATGGGGCCAGGGGCTACTCCAAGGAAGAGAGAACTTGGCTTTGAACTCGAACTGAGGTATCAGCTCTTTCCAGAGTCTCCAGTCCATTGATCTAGTCTGCAGATTTTGAACCTCCAGCTATCCACTAGCATGCGAGCCAATTCTTTAAAACCTCCTGTCTGGGAGTCAGGGGACAATGGGCAAACCTTACACTGGTGTGATGGTGAGCTTTAATTGCCAACTCAATAGTCTAGAATCACCTGGAAGTATCTCAATAAGGGGTTGTCTACATTGGTTTGGCTTGTGGGCGTGTCTGTTGGAAGACCCAGCCTATAGTGGGCGGCACCATTCTCTAGGAAGAGAGTCCTGAACAGGAGAAACCCAAGGAAGTGGATAAGTACAAATGTTTCACTTCGTTCTCAGCTAAGACTGAATGTCATAGGATCAGTTGCTTGAAGTCCTTGCCTTGGCTTCCCTGCCATGGAGGACTGTAACCAGGTTCTAAGCTGAAAGGTTCCTCTTTCTTCCCTAAGCCGCTCTGGTCATGGTATTTCTCAGCCCCACCTAGGTCTGTGGGAGCTATCTGGGATTAGGTGTGTCTTGTGCTCTTTCATTCATTCCACAACAAATCCTTACTCCTTGTCTCCTATGCACACCATCTGTGTCAGACACTGGGCACAGAGAAGAATGGTTCAGGACGGAATGGTACAAAACCCAGGCAGTCCGCCAGGGAGAACCAGAAAGCAGATGGTGGCCATCGGCGCCATACTGGGTCACTTCATCTTCTGCTGCAGAGTAAAGCATAAAGCAAAAAGTTTGTCTGGCTTGTGTGTCCCCTGATGACTGAGCGGTCTGAGTGACAATGTCATGGTGGGGATTCCTGGGCTGTGTCACAACAGAAGAGAGAAAGAAAAGGAACTAACTCCACCTATAAGAGGCCAAGACAGTCCAGACAGTTCATAGTGTTGGGACAGAGCAGAGGACAGGAGGAGTCTCAAGAGATAGACTGGAAGCGATGTTGCTCTCTGACTCAATTTGAGAGTATCTCCCAGGAGAAGCAAGAGCCAAAGGAAGACCTCACATGCAGGATGACGTGGTCCACTTGAGGGCTGCTCGGTGTTGCCACTGTGCCTAACCTAATGTTTTGGTGGACAGTCACTTTGATGTTGGCCGAATTGTCCCAAGCACTGGGACATTGGTGGGGAATGTCAGGTGCCCCCTAGTGGATGCAGGGGGTATAGCAGTCAGAGCACATCCTGGAGAAACGGGACACTCCAGACTGTCCTCTACAGCCAAGTCATGTCCGTGTTCACTAAACTGAGACAGGGATTGAGCTGCACCATCAAACCTACTGTAATTAAAGGACTATCAGTGTTTCCGCTGGAAAGGCAGTCATCCAGGGGCATGTGCTCGCGTTTTGCTTGCTTCCCACCGTGGGTATAAGGGCCTGGGCAGGGCTTGCTGATTGTGCATGCAAGACAGATCTCCAGGCTGTTGTGCAAGTGTTAGCGTTCCGTTACAATATCCAGTAATGAATTGGGGCTTTCAGAGTAATAGCCATCTGTGCTATTGGCCAAAATGAGTGTATTCATCTTAATTTTAAACATCTATCGCCTTGGAGGAGCTTTTATAATTAAATGTTTGGATGCACCAGCAAATACGAGGAAGAAAGTTTCCTCTCATGGAAAGGAAGGTTCTTATGACCCCTACACAGCAATAACCCTGGCTCTGGACACAAACGCAGCTGCTATTGCTCTGCCCACGGCCAGAATGGGGGTTTAATTTTAGCCCATTACATAAAGCAGCTTTAGGGTGATCACAGTGTTCTGGAAATAGACTCAGTTCTGTTTTGAGGTAACAGGTTACCCATTGCTGTTGGTATTCAGGCATAGGCTATCAACATTAGGAGAAGGGTTTGTGTCTCCAAGGCACAAGGCTTTGTGGGTAGACCAACAAGGAGCATCTTTGGGCCTGAATCACAAGGAAGATACTTCAGGGGAATTTGTTCGGCCGCTTATGGAACTCTAATGAAAACTTCTGGTAGCAAATGGCAGGCTTATCTTACATGCTCCAGCCATATTGTTCATTTTCAGTCAAGAGTTCCTGGAGGCCTGGCAACATGGTGTCTCTGGGTGTTCCTATATCCTTATGAACAATAAAAGTGGTAGCACCTCAGAATTGCTGCTGCTCCTGCAAAGTCTGGCGGATGTTTCTATCAGTGCTTCACAGAGGCGGCTCACAGGTGGCAAAATGACAGGGATGGCGTGAGCTAAGGTGACTGGCACCAGAGTCCCGACACCCTCTCTGTGGACTCCAAAGGGCTACCTCAGTGCTGCCTTGGACCCTCCAGCCCCTGCTCTACACAAGGCAGATTCAAGCAGAATCTTTCATCTTGGTCTGGGCAGTGGTGGCGCATGACTTTAGTCCCAGCAACTAGGAGGCAGAGGCAGGCGGATCTCTGTGAGTTCAAGGCCAGCCTGATCTACAGAGTGAATTTCAGGACAGACTCCAAAACCACAGAGAAACCCTGTCTAGAAAAACCAAAATAAATAAATAAATAAAGAAAGAAAGAAAGAAAGAAAGAAAGAAAGAAAGAAAGAAAGGAATTCTTTTATCCTAATGTTTGTTTCCAAAATTCCTGTTAGAAGGTGAGAGTTTGGGAGTGGTGGCTGCATGAGGCAACAGTGGGAGGGGTGTAGGGACATTTCCCAGAAACACTCTCTCCTACACTGGCCTCTGTCCACAGGTCTCGGGGGCATAGCAGCCTTGCCACCCCTCCCCCGTCCAATGTATCCCCAAGGACCATTACCTGTGTGGACTCTGCGGGGAGCGAGGAGGTGTGAGAGAGGTGTGAGCTCCTCCTGCAGGAGCGCTCCGCTAGCCTGTGGGCCACCCTTCACCTTCGACTTCGTGCTTCGCTGCCCTGCTCAGCACCCAGCTCTCCGTAAGCATCCATGAAATGTTTGTGGGATGGATGGACAGACGAATGGGTGGAAGGATGGAGGCCACTCCCTCTAGACTGCTCCATCTTCACCCTCCTCCTCTCTCAGGTTCTCATTTAAGAATATTCACCTGTGCTCAAATTCCGATACCTGATGAGTGCCCCACACGTTCTAGAAAGGTTCGTCACTACGTGTAAGCAGTTCCTGTTCAAGTGAGGAAACGGAAGCCAAGACTCTGGGATCTCAGTTAGGAGATCACAAGACCGACCAAGGCATGGGTAAGGATACACCCAGACCTGGGAAACCTCACACCACACACCTGTGCGTGGTCTCTGCCTCTGCCTTCTGATGTCCTCATAACGGCACTGCTGCTCGTTCCATGAGGGCTTCGCCTCAGCAGGCAATTACCTGAGTTCACATGGTTAATTGAAATATTCCTTTTCCTAGAGTTTTAATTCACCAGCGTAGTTCCAGGAGCCACAGATAATAAGACCTAATTTATAATTAGGGCTTATCAAGAATCAGCTAATTTCCAGACCCCCGATTCCCAAGGAGGGAGAACAAGGTGGGGGCTTTCCTCTTTCCAGGGAGTTGCTACCCACGAAGCTCTGAGAGACACCAGGGAGGCAGGAGAACTAATTGGGAGCTGGCCCCCCATCTTGGACAATTTATTAATTGGATTATGGGAAATCTCAGGCCCCAGGCAAATCCCAAGGAGGGCTCACTGCCTCCCTGGTTTATGGTGAAAATATCAGATGTGGAGATTCAAGACCCAGGTCCACCTAGTCTTTCAGGAGCTGAGGATCTTTAAATAAGTCCCTGCATACTGTCTCACCTCAGTTTACCCAACTATCCAATGGCCACGATTCTCTCTGTCCTGCAGCCCTCAGATTTAGTGAGAACTGCATGAGGTTATTGGGCAGGGACATCTCCAGAGTTCTCATGATTAGTCTTTGGGCCTTTAGGCCTGGAATGGGCCCCCAAACCAGCCAGGAGAGAGTGTCTTAGCCTAGGAAGAGCCGGACAAAGCTCACTGGGCCTCTCTAAGAAGTAAGTGCTAGGGTTTGCTTTGTGGCTTTGTGTCTGGTTTTCCTGATTCTCTCTCCTCATCTGCTTGTGCCCAAGGACTTTGGTTTCTGTCCCTCTGTTCCTTACTTACTTCACCCTCCACTTGTTTCTAGAAGCTTCTTGCACTCCACACAGGTAGTGTGAGTGTCTGAAAGTGTTAAGGGTGGCACCTTGGAGAGAAGCTTTGGGGAACCACATGAGGGGGGGATCCCTTCAAATTCCCACTCCTTGCTAGCCTTTTACTACTGGATAGGTGAGGATTCCGCCAACCACATGGCCAGTGGGGTTGGAAAAGCCCCAGCTGAGTAGAAAAACTGGCTTTGGGCACAGCTGGATCCAGGTGCTGAGTGGTGAGGACAGAAGTGCCTCCCTCCCACTCAGCTATGTCCCCTCAGGGGGAGAAGCTGGGAAAAGATCGCTTGGCCCATCTTTGGGTTACAAGCAGAATTCCCTTGGAGGGGAGAAAGGGTAAGAATGGGAGAATGTGAGGATCAGAAGCCACACCCACTCCATCTGACTTTCCTCCAGACAGTAGTGCCAACAGCCACGCTGATGGACACAAGATACAAGAATTGATTGTATTTTTGACACTAGCAATAAAAACAAACAAATAAAAGAAACATAAATTCACATTAAAGTCACCTCAAAAAGAATACTTAATACATTTAGCAACAGAAGTGGAAGACTTTGCCCCTCAAAACTACAAAGCATCACTGAAAGAAAAGAACGGAGAGTTAAAGACATGCAAAAACATTCCGTTCTTGTGGAAGATTTAACATTGCTGAGATATTTGTGAAACTGCAAAGTGCTAGCCAGTTTCTCTTCAGAAATCAGTGAACTGATCCTACACCCCACAGAAATGCAAGGGGCGGGGGCTAACCATACTATCTCGAAAAGAAAAGACAAAGTTGGACACTCTCAGTTGCAACATTTTCTCCACATCAAAAGCAACAAGCATCTTAGTCAGGGTTACTGTTGCTGAGATGAAACACCATGAACATCACTGAAGGAAGTCAGGCCAGAGACCTGGAGGCAGGAGCTGATGCAGAGACATGGAAGGTGTTGCCTACTGGCTTGCTCTCTATGGCTTGCTCAGCCTGCTTCTCTCTATGGCTTGCTCAGCCTGCTTTCTTGTAGCACCCAGAACCAGCAGCCCAGAGGTGGCTTCACCCACAATGGGATGGGGCTCCTCCATCAATCACTAATTAAGAAAATTCTTATAGGCTTTCTTACAGCCCCATCCTACAGCGTCATTTTCTTAATTGAGGCTCTCTCCTCTCTGATGACTAGCCTGGGTCAAGGTGACATAAAACTGCCAAGTACACAGAGGCAAATGGTGTCAGTCTAAGGACAGGCACTAAGATCAAGAGCACAGATCTGAGTGTGTAGAAACAAGCCATGCATCTATGGCTGGCAATTGAGTTTTGACAAGTGTGCTGAGACAATTCGAGTGGGCAGAGCAGTCTTGTCAGCAAACAGTCTGGGACCTGGGGTGCAACTCAGTTGGCAGAGTGGTTGCCTAGCACACATGAAGCTCTGGGTTCAGTCTCCAGTAACACACAAACAGGTCTCATGAAGTACATTTGTCCTGTGGAGCACACTTGTAGTCCCGCGAAGCACACCTGTAGTCCTGTGGAGCACACCTGTAGTCCCGTGGAGCACACCCGTAGTCCCGTGGAGAACACCTGTAGTCCCGTGGAGCACATCCGTAGTCCTGTGGAGAACACCTGTAGTCCCGTGGAGCACACCCGTAGTCCCGTGGAGAACACCTATAGTCCCGTGGAGCACATCTGTAGTCCTGTGGAGAACACCTGAAGTCCCATGGAGCACACTCGTAGTCCTGTGGTGGAGCACATCTGTAGTCCCGTGGAGCACACCCGTAGTCCTGTGGTGGAGCACATCTGTAGTCCTGTGGAGCACACCTGTAGTCCCAGCTCTCAGGGGGGAGAGATAAGAGGATCGGAAGTTCAAGGCCACCCTTGGCTACACAGTGAGTTTGAGGCCAGCCTGGGAAATGTGAGGCCCTGTCTCTTGAGAAATAAATAAAAATCAGCCGAGATATAGGCTTTGCACGTGCAAATGAGTAAGCTTACCCCTGCCCATGATTAAAACTAACTCCAAGTGGATCATAGATCCACATGTGATAGCTAGAACTATATACCCTTAGATGAAAATACAAGCACAGATATGGGTGAATTTGGATAAAATAGTTATGTTTCTTAAAGCATAACACAAAAAATTCCAAGAAAGTATATCAATTGGACTTCAAAGAATAAAACATTCTTAATTAAAAAGATGCTACCAAAAATGGGAGGAAGTATCTGTAACTCATGCATCCTATGAAGGAACTGTATACAGAAGACATAAGCAGCATTGCAGCCCGAGAAGGTTTAAAGGTTGTTGTTTTTCCAAATACCAAAGATTTGCTACACATTTGAAGGAACACACACAAATAATGGAAGGGACTGAGCAGGTAAACAAACCGAAACCATAGGGCAGGGTCATGCCATGTGTGCTGTGATGGCCGTGGTTGCAGGGATACAGACTCACAGGGCCATGCCATGTCTGCTGTGATGGCTGTGGTTGCCATCATGGATATAGACTCACAAGGGTCATGCCATGTCTGCTGTGATGGCCATGACTGCAGGGATACAGACTCACAAGCATGGTGGACATGAAAGGAACTGAGCTCCAGAGGCCTGGCCACTTTGGAAAATAATAAGATAGTGACTTATGACCCAGAAGTTCTATGCTCAGTAGGTCCACTCTTTCAATGTCAAAGGAATTAAAGACATGTGTGCACACAGAAACACCTGGAGGATGTTCACAGCAGCTTTGTCATGCTAGACAACCAGTGGAGAGCCTTAACTGATCATTGGAAAACCACAGTGGACTTTAGCTTCCTAAATAGAACAAAACATGGGTGCACTTGAAAACCATCACGGTGCATGGAAGAAAGCAATCACATTGACTGGGCACAGAACTTGGGGGACTGAGGATAATGAGTTCAAAGCCAGACTAAGGTTTATAGTGAGTTCAGGGCTGTCTTGGGCTACACAGTGGTCCCTGTCTTTAAAAAAATCACATGTTATATAAATTCATACCTGTGAAATAGCTATACCTGGTTATCTGTGTGAGAGAACACAGATGAACGGCTGTAAGAGGCTAGCAGGGATGGTGAGGAATAACCGTTAAAGGGTCTAGGGTTCCTATGGGAGGTAACGAGAACATTCCTGAACTACTGTAGCAATGCTTGAGGATTTGACAGATATTAAAACTGCTGGGTTGTACATGACAAAATGAATAGGTAGTATTCTATCTCAATAAATGTGTGAGTTCTCACACCAAAACATCCTCCATACAGCATTGCTGTGGGGAATGAACTGATCTGAACATCTATTTCATGCCAAGCACACAGTAGGTACTTTATGCATCTCCTTTTCCTTTCCTAGGTAAGCATGCCCACCCCCTAACCCCCCGGTGTGGAAGCACACAGTAGGTACTTTATGCATCTCCTTTTCCTTTCCTAGGTAAGCATGCCCACCCCCAACCCCCCCGGTGTGGAAGCACACAGTAGGTACTTTATGCATCTCCTTTTTCTTTCCTAGGTAAGCATGCCACCCCCCAACCCCTCCTCTTCCCCCCCCCCGTGTGGAAGGTAGAACTCTGAAGCATTCCATCCAGGCTGGCCGCACTTGGCTACTCCCCGAGCAGCAGGCTCATTACTAAGATGGTTAGGCCAGTCTTGCTGCTATTAATGGGTGAGATATTCATGTTCACGAGAATGCAGCCAGCTATGCAGTCTATGCAGTCCCAGGACTGCAGAGAAGGCTGTGCAGTGCGTGGATTCATCTGGGCAGCTCAGTCACTTTGACTCCGGGTTTTCTTCTGGTCAGTTTCCATGAGGATGGTTTGTTAGCCCATGATGACAGAGATGCCAGGTATTGGGCATTTGGCTGGGGATGTCAAGGAAGCTATTTTAAGTCCCTGGAGTTCAAGGGTATGCACCTCAGCACTTTTGTTTGGATTGATTTGTAGTCCTGCTTGCTTGACCTTGCTATTTAAAATAGTTCCAAGAAGAGCATAAAGAAAAGAGCCATTCTAACTAGAGATGCAGATGGGCCCCAGCCAAACCGCCTCCCTCTGACCTTGAACGTGGGCTTCCATAGTGACACAGTCACCACACAGCCAGAGGAAGCTCAGCAGAACAATCCCGCTCCCTGGGTGAAGAAGATCCAGCAGAGGGGAATGCCCACGGTCACTAAGAGGCAGTGACAAACAGCACTTGAATCCAGATTGTTTCAACACCCATTAGGAGTGTTTATCGTTTGCTAAGTGCCGTGTTTGTGCCTATGATAGTCCCTCCCTTGAGCCGCTCCGCAGCGGCCATACAGCCAGTGCTCCTGCCACCAGCCCCAGCCCACCCTTATTCACTTCTTCAGGAAACCATCAGGGCCTCCCAGGCTCTGAGCAGGGACTTCAGACCCTCCTGCAGGAAGCAGTCAAATGACGTCATTCTTTGACATTATCCCTCACGTGGGTTTCCTGGGAGCCTGAAGGGAGCTGCCATCTCCCTCCCTCTGGCCAGACTGAGTCCATGGTTCAGCCCAGAGCCAGACCACTGGGTTTTGTTACAGCTGAATTCAACCCTGGATTGGGAGCCAGGACATTCATATGGGATTCCTGTGTGTCCTTGAACAAGCAACTTAACTTCTCTGTCCCCCAATTACCTCCTGCCTAAGGTAAATTAAGGATAATCTCTTTTCCTGAAAGGTTGTTTTGTAGAGTCAGAAATGTGGGTGAATTACCTACAGAGCCCTTCCAAACGATGAAATGTAATGAGAGGAAGTGACCAGTAGGTGGCGGTGCTTCAAAGCGCCCCTTAGGCAGTCCAAGGGAACTTCTAGGGTCACTTCTCAATCATGGGGGGTGGGGGGGCAGGGGGGAACCTTCCACAACCTCCACAAACCTGTAAAGGTAAAAAGGAAACTCAGAGAGAAGTATCCATTTCAAGGGCTCACGGCCCCACCGCGAAGAATCAGGATCAGACCATGGGTTGACTTTTTTGCTGAATGCCCTAACTTCAACCCCTATTTATCAGACCCCCTGTAGAGTTCAAGGGCATCTGGGAGCCCTTTCCCTGGAGCCTTTCTGAGTAGCCTTCCTGTGCTTCCCGCCTCACCCAATCACTTCTGTCCTCCCTCTTCTGGATGGGCGCTCATCCACCCGGCCCTGTAGACCAGAAAGGGGCCCAAGAAGACTGAGTCTAGTCCCAGCGGCGCTAAGATTGCTGTGAACCTTGTCTAAGGTGTTCAACAGAAGGTCATAAAATCAGTTCTCTTGGTGGGGAAACAAAACAAAACAATGTAACAATAGAAAGTAGCATATGTCTACTGCAGTACAAATGGCTCTGCTTTTGTACACACACCCTGACAGAAAAGACATTCTTGGCTTTCATCCTTTGTGTATATGTTTGTGTAAGGTGGGTGTGGGTGTACATGGGTCATGCCCGCGTGTGGAGGCCAGAGAACAGCCTTGCCTCCTGCCTTGCTTGAAACAGGGTTTCTTGTTCCCTGCTCCGACCCCAGGCTACCTGGCCTTCTCAAGTCTCGAGTCTATACCCCCATCTTACCTCAGAAGCACTACTAGGTTTGTAGACACATTCACGTGGCTACGGGGATCCTAACGCAGAGCAAGCACTTTACCCACAGAGCCGTTTCTGAAGACATAAAAGACATTTCTCTTGTGAATCAAAACTGCATAGTTGAGATCTGAGAACCTCTCCAGAGAGTAGTTCCAACTACGCAGTGGGCTGTCCACTATCTCGCTCCACAGCGGCAGGCAGCCGGGGTGCTTTTGCCAGAGCTCTTCTACCGGTGACCTGATGCACCGCTCCCAGCACCACTTCCTTCCTTCTGGATAACACCTCCCCCATCTCATGCTCCAAGTATTTGCATGTAGAAGATGTAACCCTACCTGCGAGGAGCAAACCACGGCTTAGAGAGGTGAGGAAATCTGCCCAAGGCCTCACCCTTCTGCCTTCTCCCTTCTGCCTGTGGCCGAGAATCAGAAAAGACCAGCTTCCATGCTGCTTAGTAGCACCTCCATTTCTCTTGTTCCAAGTCACTTTTATTTTCTTTCTCTTTCAAGTTTGATTGAATTTACAGTTAATGAATCCAGCTCTGTCTTTTAGGAGATGTTGGTGCAATAAGGTCTGACAGGAAGTGAGTGATGGCTTAATAAGCCGTGCGGGAGCTGTGGCTGTTCCTGCTGGCTGCCATCAGCAATGGCTGCCCCATAGGCTCAGAGAGGCCACTGGACTCTGAACAAGGAGCAGGTCGGGGTGGGGGCCATTTCAGTTAGGTGCAGTGCTCAGAACAGGCTTCTGAGTTAGAGCCACAAACCCACTCCACACAGCCAGTGCTGAACTTTCGTCTATTCCGCTTTAGTTTTTTTTTTAATTGCCTTACTTTTGAAAAGAAAGAATAGACAGGAGGTGGTGGTGCACACCTTTATATCCCAGCACTCGGGAGGCAGAGGCAGGTGGATCTCTGTGAGTTCAAGGCTAGCCTGTCTATAAGAGCTAATTCTAGGACAGGTTCCAAAGCTACAGAGAGAAACCCTGTGTCAAGAAAGAGAGAGAGAGAGAGAGAGAGAGAGAGAGAGAGAGAGAGAGAGAGAGAGAGAGAGATATAGTTTTTTGGTGGCCGGCAAGATGGCTCAGTGGGTAAAGGGCTTGTCAAACTGGTGACCTGATGTCAGTTCCTGGAATCTACATGGTGGAAGAAAAAAATCAGATACTGAAAGATACCCTTTGACCACCACACACGTGAATACAAGTACATGGATACACACATGCTCACATGAGTACACACACGTACACACACTCAGAATGGTTTCATTTTACTTATATTTGAAATGAATATAAATACAATCTGCTATGTGTATTTTGTGAGTGTGTGTCTGTGTGGAAGTCAACATTAGGGAAGTTTTTATTTATTTATTTTTTTGAGACAGGTTCTTGTTATGTAGCCCCGGTTGGCCTCTAACTAAGTGTGTAGCTTCCATTAGCCTTGGAACCCTGGCCCCGTGTCGGAGAGAAGCTCGTGCTGTGAGACACAGTGGGCAGAGCGACTAGGAGAGGACAGGGTTTATTTGCTTCCCACAGTTCATCATCAATGAAGTCAGGACAGGAACTCAAACAGGGAGGAACCTGGAGGCAGGGGTTGATGCAGAGACCACAGAGCTTATTCAGACTGCTTTCTTACAGAACCCAGGACCCTCAGCCCAGGGTGGCAGCACCCACAGAGGGCTGCGCACTCCCCCATCAATCACTAGTGAAGAAAACTATGACTGGATCTTATGAAGGCATTTCCTCGGTCGGGCCACCTCCTTTCAGATGACTCTAGCTTGTGTCAAGACGACATGCGCCCAGCCAGCACGGCCTCTCACGGCCTCCCCAGGTCTAGGATTACATGTCTCATCACCATGCCTGTTTTTAAAATGCATCTGCGATGGTTTGAAAGAAAATGGTCCCAAAAGGAGTGGCATTATTAGGAGGCGTGGTCTTGTTGGAGTAGGTGTGGATCCAGCAGAGCCAGGAGGATCTGGTGCTCACTGGCTAGCCAGCCTAGCCCAGCCAATGAGAGATCTTGCCTCAAAAAGAAACAAACAAGACGCATGGAGCTGACAAGATGGCTCAACAGGACATAGGAAGGATGTTTGGCACAAAAGCATTCCTAGGGCCAGGGGAGATGGTTCAGATAGCAAAATATTTTCTGTGCAGTTGCTCTCTGACCTCCATACATGTGTGGTGGCAGCCCCACTCCCACATACATGCATGCAGCCACGCTCCCACATACATGCATGCAGCCACGCTCCCACATACAGAGTATGCAGCCCTGCTCCCACATACAGAGCATGCAGCCCTGCTCCCACACACATAGCATGCAGCCCCGCTCCCACATACAGAGCATGCAGCCCTGCTCCCACATACAGAACATGCAGCCCTGCTCCCACATACAGAGCATGCAGCCCTGCTCCCACATACAGAGCATGCAGCCCTGCTCCCACATACATGCATGCAGCCCTGCTCCCACATACAGAGCATGCATGCAGTCCCGTTCCCACATACAGAGCATGCAGCCCTGCTCCCACATACAGAGCATGCAGTCCTGCTCCCACATACATGCATGCAGCCCTGCTCCCACATACATGCATGCAGCCCTGCTCCCACATACAGAGCATGCACGCAGTCCCGCTCCCACATACAGAGCATGCTCACTCACACAATAATAAAAAGGCAGTGGCACTTGAGGAGCGACACCCACGGTTGGCCCCTGGGCTCTACATTCTTCTACACACATCAGTTCATTGAAGTCACCTCTGGTCAGCTATTTCCCAGTGTCCCTCCTGACAACACAGTCCTTACAGGTCCCTCTCCTCACGTTACACACTGCACATCTTAAGACCACTGGCAGTCACTTATCTCGTCAGTGGGCATGAACTCCACTTCAAGGCTTTTTTAACTTAAAAAAAAATTGAAAACATAAGCAAGCAGTGTGAAGGAAGCTCACTGTCTGGAACCTGGAGAGCAGGTTTCTCTTACCCCGCCCCCAGCACTCAGACCCTGAGGAAAATATTAATCTAGAAAGAAAGATGAGCGCAGGAATAAACAAATTAGAAGACACAAAAAACAGAGGGGTCAATAAATAAAACCCAGAGCTGGTTCTTTGTGAGCACGAATGAAAAAGACCAAGCTCTGGCAAATATAATCAAGAAAAGAAAAGAGCCCAAATGAAATCAGAAATGAGGAAGTGATTATAACAATGAATCAAAAAGATTGTAACTTATTGAGGGGGAGCACACATAATTCTACAACAAATTTATTTTAAAATTATCAATTAAACAGATGACAGTCTACAAAATTATAAAGTAACGCACCAGACACAGAAGTGTGGCTGAGAAGGGCACAGGATGAGGAATGAGAGTGAGGGAAAATCCGTGGAAGAGCCAGCTTCTCCACTCCTGGAATGGACATTCTCATCCCCCAACGTCTCTGGAGAAATCTATCCAAATTTTACAGAACGCTGCATTTCCATGTTACATAAATTATTCTTTAACACAGGGAAAGAATGGTGAAAAAAATCTGCTAATTCATTTTGCAAGGCAAATACAGTTCTGATTTTGAGCTCTGATACAGAACTGTTTTTCTAAAAAAAAGAAACAGGATCTAATATCGCTTAGGAGTACAGTCCCAGAGACTGAGGTTCAGCAGCCTATTAAGAGAGTAAAACACCATGACCATGGAGGTCTCCAGCAATGCAAGGCAGGGTCAGCACAAGGGCTTCTATTAATACAACACAGCAGGTCAATAGATTCAATAATAGGAACCATACGATCATTCTACTGTGTGCCAAAAATGTGTTTCAATAGATGTCAAAACATTTTTTTTTAGATAGGAACAGTATGACACTTATTATCACAGTAAAGATCTATTTAAAATCAAACTAGCAACTTTAATGGAAAAAGTTAAGAGACTTTCCCATTAGGGAGTAGGGTGGGCAGGTGAGCAGGGGCTGCTATTGCTGTTTAATAGCACTGCGGACTCGGGCTGATGTGATAAGACATGAAAAAGAAAACATAGGAGCATCCGAGAGGTAGGAAGAAAGCTTCCTCACAGAAGCTGTGGTTACTCACCTTAAAATCTGACGTTCGGGCTGGAGAGATGGTTCAGAAGTTAAAAAAGCATGTTCTCTTGCAGGGGACCTGAGTTCAGGTCCCAACATCCACATGAGGCCCCTAACAACCACCAGTGTCTCCAGCTCCAGGGGTTCCCATGTTCTCTTCTGGCCTCTGAGAGTTTCTGCACACATATGTACGCTCAGACTTACCTCATACACATTAACAAAAAATTGATATTTTCCTCAATGCAACAGCAGTGATAATATAGTAGCTTAATAACTAACATGTCAGGACTGTAAGATAAATATTTTTAAATTAATAACTTTAATAAGTAGATATAAGACAGAAAGCAAATTAAAATCGAGATCCACTTCACAATCAAATATAAACAGCAAAATACAAAGACAGAAGACACACAGAAACAGCACCGTTTTTCATGAAAGCAATAATGGAATAATGGGGGGGGGAAATGTAACTTTTTCCCAGCAAATAATATAAATAGTATAGTTTTATGTTTTACTCTAAAAGAATTTCTTATAGAATTTGACAAAATGCATTTCAAAATAATTTGGAGCAGAATTGGTAAAATAACAGAGAAAGTCCTGGGAAGCATTGGTGATAACAACAGCATTTAAATAAGTCTGAAAACTAAGAACCAAGGTAAATACACTGCACAAAAAAATTTAATAAGTAAGACGTGTGTCCCAAGGACTGAAGAGAGATGGCCCAGCAGTTTGCAGAGGACCAGCGTTGGGTTCCCAGTATCCACATAAGGACTAGAAATTCAGCTGTCGTTCCAATCCCAGGGGACTCAGCTCCCTTCTCAGGCCTCCATGGGTACCAGGCACACATGTGATGCACAAATACATTCAGACAAAACATTTATACACATACAATAAAATCTTTTTAAAATCTTTCTAAAAATACTGTGTCACAAAAAGGCAAAGGAAAGAAACATCCTATAGTAAAGGAAGCAGGGAAGCTAGGGAGTTAGTCTAAGTCTACACCTAAAAACACATTCTAGACTCACAAGTGGCCAATTCCAACACTGCTGTTGTTAAGCCAGCCTAAGTTAATGGTGCGTGTCTGCTTGCTCCTCACCTTGCAATGGGGCTGCAGTCATTTACACACCCACCTTACCAAGCACCCTTCATAGCTGATGTATGCTGGGAATATGTTTTATTACCATTGGTTCATAAAAACTGCTTGGACCTGTGACATGGCAAAATAGAGAAAGGCAGGAATTCCAAGCAGAGAAAGAGGAGAAAAGAAGGCAGAGTCAGGGAGATGCCATGTAGCTGCAGAAGGAGACAGATACTCCGGAACTTTACCGGTAGGCCACAGCCATGTGGCAATACATAGAATAATAGCAATGGGTTGATTTAGGATGTAAGAGTTAGTTAATAAGAAGTTTAAGCTAATATCAATATAGGTCTGGGTGTCCAGGAAATGAACAAGCACCCTCTGCCCACACACAGCAACAGAGGACACTGTGGAGTATTAATTGTTTACCTCGTCTGCAGCTGCCCAGGTCACCTCAGAGTTCCACACTGCACATCACCAGCCCAGGAAAGGACCAACACTCACAGTGAGAAGCATGAGTATCCAGAGTGAGTCTTACTGTACACAATGTCAAAAGTAGAAAGCCAGACCATTGTAAGTCAGGTGCTGTCTGTCTTTGCTCTGTCTGAGGGGTTGTAGTTCAAGAATAAAGGACACAGGAGAAAAAACAAAGGGGAAAAACTTAGAGAGTAGATAATATTAACAAGTTGAATATATGCATATGTGAATGCAGAAAGTAGAAGGAAAAGTAAATAATATTTGGAATGATTTGTGGCAAACGGACTTTTAACTTCCTTTCCCTTCCTCTTCCCTCCTCTTACCCATTTATCCTTTCCTCCCTGCCTCCTCTTCTGTTCTTTTCTTCTTCTTCCTTTTCCTCCTCCCTTTTTCCTTCTGCCTCATCTTCTTCCTCCCCATCTCTCTTCATATTGCTATTCTTTGGGGGTGCTGTGGTTGAACCCAGGTCTCGTGCATGCTCGGCATCTGCAGCCATGCTTTCAATTTTTCTTTGCTTTTATTCTTTTTAGTTTTAAAATTGGTGCATATTCACTGTATATGGTGCTTGGTTTAATAAATAAGACTCCTTTCAATTATATCGTGGGTTTTGACCATAATCACACACACACACACACACACACACACACACACACACACACACCTTTTTCCTTTCATCTACTGATGGACATGAAGGCTGATTTCATAACTTGGTTATTGGTCATCAGTAGACTCCAATGTTCGTCTATATCTGTGTTATGTTGATGTAGAGTTCTTCAGGCATATTCTTGGAAGTGGTTGGCTTGGTCATATGGTCTAGTTTTAGTTTTCTGAGGAACTTCATACTGATTTCCATAGTGGCTGAATTCATTCTCATTCCTAGCAACAGAGTAAAGCTTCCCTCCTCCTGGTGTCTTTGCCAGCATTCACCATTTGTTTTCTTATGAAGCCATTCTGATCATGATGAGATGGAATCACGGTAGGGTTTTTACTGTGTACTTCCCTGACTGCTAGGGATGGAACCACAGTGGGGTTTTTACTCTGTACTTCCATAACTGCTAGGGATGGAACCATGGTGGGGTTTTTACTCTGTATTTCCCTGACTGCTAGGGATGGAACCAGAGTGGGGTTTTTACTGTGTACTTCCCTGACTGCTAGGGAAGGAACCCTGACTGCTAGGGATATTGGCCATTTTTTGTGTGTGTTTTTGGCCATTTTCATTTTATTTTTTGAGAACTGCTCAATTCATCAGCCCATCTATCAGCTGGGTTGTTGTGGGGGGTGGTATTGTGGTCCGAGCTCTTCATGTATTCTGGATAGCAGTCCTCAGTCGGCTGTGTGTCTAGCAGATATTTCTCCCAATGTGTAGGCTGTTCTGGTGTTCTTTTCCTTTGCTGCACAGAAACTTTAATTTCATGTAACCCCAATGGCCAATTCTCAGGATTATTTCCTGAGCGATTACAATCTCTTCCAGAAAGTCTTTGCCTGCACTTGTGTTTTGAAGTGTCTTCCTTGAGTTTTCTTTTAATGACTTCAAAGCTTCAGGCCTTTGAACCATTTTGAGTTGGTTTTTATAAAGGGGGAGAGATAAGGATCTAAGTTCATTCTTCTAGGTGAATATCAGCTTCTCCCAGCAGGATTTGATGAAAAGTCTCCTTGCTCCAGTGTATACTTTCGTCATCTTTGTCAGAATCGTGTGACTGCAGCTGTGAGATTTACTTCTGGGCATCTCCTCCATTCTGTAGACCTATGTGTCTATTTTTGAGCCAGTCCCATGCTCCCTTTGATACTACCATTCTCTAGAACAACACAAAATCGGGCGGTGTCGAGACACCTTCACCCTTGTTCTCTTTGCTCAGAATTACTTCACTGTCCAGGGCCATTTTAAAATTGTGGTTTTAATTCTATGATGAATGTCATTAGAATTTTTCTGAGAGCTTCCCTGAGACTGTAGATTGCTTTTAGTAATTCAGACACATTCTCTGTATCGCTTGTGGCAATTCATGAGCATGGGAATCTTTTCATCTTCTCAAACCTTCAGTTTCTTTCTTCAGTGATTTAAAATGGTCAGTGTAGACGCTTCCACATCCCTTGGTTAGCCTTATTATGCTATGTTTTTAAGTTGTTTTTTGAAAGCATTTGTTTTCTTGATTTCTTTCTCAGTATTTCCACTATTGGCATAAAGAAAAGCTACTAATTATAATTTCATATGTGGATTTTGTATCTCTCTACTGAAACATCATAGAATAGAGCTTTCTGGGACTCTAAGGTCTCTTACGTACAGGATCATCTCATCTGCAAATAGGGGTAAGGTGACTTTTCCTTTACTATTTTAGTCCCATTCATTCCATTTTCTTGTCTTATGGGTGTAGCTAAGACTTCAAGGACCAACTGTGCTGAATCAGAGCACAGGGAGTGGACATCCTTCTCTTGCTCCTGATGTTGGTGGTAACTCCCGAGTCTTTCCTGGTTCACATAATGTTAATGCCAGGCTTTGTCATGTATGTGCTTTAGTATGCTGAAGCAAATCCTTTTGCTCCTCTTTAGGGCTTTTGTCATTAAGGGATGTTGGACTTTGTCAAAGAGCTTTTCTGTAATAATTAAAATGCTCATATGATTTATGGCATCTATTAGTATGATATGTTATATGCATTTATTTGCTTGTGTTGAACTATCCTTACATTCCTGGAAAGCAGTCTACTTGGTCATGAAGAATGGCCTATGAAACTGAACTTGGTTTGGAAATATTTTTATTAATAATTTTTCATCCATGATCATCAGGGAAGTCAGCCTATGATTTTATTTATTCGCTGTGTCTTTACCAGGTTTGGGAAATGGAATAGTACTGGCTTCATAAATATGTTTGGTAGCGTTGGCAGCGTTTCCTCCTGAGGGCACAGTAGTTCTTAGCAGTGAGTCTACCTGTGTGTGGACTTTGATTTGGCTGAGAGAGTTTTTATTGCTATTCCTATCTTGTTGCTTGTTATAGCTCTACCTGCTAATAGCCTCTTGGTTTGTTTGGTTACTTATTGATAATGTATCCTTTCTCCTGCGTGTTCCAATTTATTAGACTCTAAGTTCCCAGTATGTGCCCCTGTGAGCCTCTGGATTCCACTGGTGACTGTTGGAACACTTGCCTCTTCATCTCAAATATCAGCATCTTCTCTCTCCTTTGATAAGTTTGACTACAGGTTTTCAATCTTGTTTAACTTTGCAAAGAATCATTGATTCTTTAATTGTTCTTTTCATTTACATTTTATTAATTTTCTCTGGTCTTTATTATTTCTATCTACTGATTGTGGATTTGGCTTGTTCTTATTTTTTTTAAGAACTTGAGGTGCACTATTAATTTATTTGAGATTCTGCCAATTTTTTATCTATCTGCCTATCTATCTATCTATCTATCTATCTATCTATCTATCTGCCTATCTATCTATCTATCTATCTATCTATTATTGTGTGGAGTGTGTGTGTGTGTGTGTGTGTGTGTGTGTGTGTGTGACTGATGTGTGGAGGTTAGAGATTAGGTTTGTGGGATCAGTTCATCCCTTCATTCTTTACGTGGATTCTAGGAATGGAATTCTGGCCATGAGGCTTAGCAGGGAATGGAATTTGGGCCATGAGGCTTGCATGGTAACTGCTTTACCCACTGAACCCTCTCAGTGGCTCCCCTATTATTTTCACACTTATTTGCCTGCAGCTCCAGCACACACTGATGACCAGTTTCTGGAGCCAGTTCTCTCCTTCCACCAACCAACAGAGGTTGAGAGGAGAGAGCAAAGGTTTGAGTTCAGGTCCACCCCACACTGTGTCAGACCAGATATCCACTGCGTGGAACTCTATGATTCTGACTCAGAGTTTAGGCCCTCCCTGAGACAATTAGACAGGCCAGGGCTCAGAGTACAGTTCCATGGTGCTTTCTCTGAGCTCTCAGAATGAGACATGTGTCTGAGGGACATGGCTTCTTCCCACTGCTCTAGTGGGGTGCTGACATCACTCCTGCCTCTCTATTTTAATGGAAGTACGGTGTAACTAGCCTTGGTCTTCTCTGTATTCTAGCCCTCTGTTCATCCCTCTGCTGAGGCACTCACACTGTGAGAGAGCACAACTCTTCAGGCCAAGTCTTCCAGAACAGCCGCAGATCTCTCTCCCCTGTTCTTTCTCCCCTGTTTCTTCTCTGGTTTTGTTACAGACACTGGTGCTTCCAACATCATCCACTTGATAGGCGCCGTCCTCCAGCCATGTCTGGTTTAGTCTTCAGATTGTCTAGCAGTCCTCTGCATGGTGTCCTGCTGTCTTCCTTCTTTCTACAATGTTGTTTTCTCTTTTTTCTTTTTCACCCTCATTTTCATGGATCTGGTTAATTGGTTGGTCTGCCCAGGCTGACATTAAACTCACAGTCCTTTTGCCTCTGCCTCTCAAGTGCTAGGACTGCAGCGTGCACCACCACACCTTTTGTGGATTAACCCTTTTTTCTTCATTTAAACTTTTTGAGAATCTAAGGAAAGTTAAGAAACCCTCCACAGTTACATATGGACATGTATGCCTGTGCACACACACACCCTCACACTCACACTGATACAGATAAACATTGATGTACACACAGATGCATACATGATACACATAGCTTCTAGGACTAGTAGACTCCCTACACCTCTCTTTGGACCAAGGTTGAAAATATTTCATCCAGAAAAAAACAAATGATATTAAAAAATACTTCAGAACCCCCCTCCAATGTAGAAGGAGCTGCAGGCTGTGTTCCTGCCCAGCTCCTGCATGGCTAGCTTTATACCCAAAATAACAACACAGAAATTTTAAACATTGCTTGGCCCATTAGCTCTAGCCTCTTACGGGCTAACTCTCACATCTTTATTTCTATTAATTCTATTAATGAGTGTAGCACCACGAGGTGGTGGCTTACCAGGAAGGATCTTAACCTGCATCCATCTTGGAGAGGAGAGCTATAGCGTCTGCCTCATTGCCTTCTTCCCAGCATTCTGTTCTGTCTATTCCACCTACCTAATTTTCTGTCCTATCAAAGGGCCAAGGCAGTTTCTTTATTAATTAACCAATGAAAGCAACAGATAGACAGATGACCTTCATTCATCCTTCCAAGGCCAAATAAATAAATGCGCGAAAGGTAAGATGAGAAGATTCTCTGTGGAGGAAACCAGAGTGATCACAATGGCAGACCACCAGCAGGTGCCATCCATGCCCAGCCTTCTTCTTCTCACCAGCAGCTGACTTCAGAAAGCAAACCAAGGCTGGTGAAGTTCCAGGAAAGTTGCCACATTGCTGATCCCCTATTTGAAGTTACTTAAAACACCCAAGATCTACCCAACAACATCAATACTTTTCAACCTAAAAGGCCTTTTTCTGGAAATTCATACTCATGGAATAAATTTGAAGATCTAAGCTCTTTCAAGACTTCCATGGCTTCACTTTGGGGCAGTGTGGTGCAATAGTGAAATTCTTCGTACCAAGGTTGAAGGAAAGAAACCATCAGGCATGGACAGAACAGAGTGCTCTGCTGACCTTAAAGGAAAAGGAGAATGTGATTGTGGCATGTCAAATCAGGGTGGAACAAATCTGTGTAGTTGATACAAAATGGCTGCGAGATATTTGGTTTTTCTGTATTCCACCCAAAGCATGAAGAAGACATTATGCTAACAAATATTCCACTCAAAGCATGGAGAGTCCATTGTACTAACACAGACTCTGAGGAAGAGAAGAATGAGATTTGTGGGTGTGTGGTTCAAATTCAGGGAACCGGTGTTGATACAGGTCCTGAAAAGTGGCTGTGATGAGCTAACTCAGAATTTCCCTCCTCTCTTTCCCTCTAACACCCTTTCCCTTCTGCAGTTGTCCCCTTCCCCTCCCCTCCCCTCCTCTCTCCCCTCCCCTTCCCCTCCCCTCCACTCTCTCCTCCACTCTCTCCTCCTCACCTCCTTCTATCCCCTATATTCTGGTCTCCTTTATTCCTCATTTTTTTATTTTTTGGAGGGACAACATGCTTCTTATATTAATGATCATGACTTGACGATCACTAATCCCATCATGAAGAAGTCAAAATTCCTATCAGTGCTGATCGATGAGGATCTATATCATAGAGTAACATGATGCGAATCAGCTCAGTTGAGGGAGAGGAACTCCTCTCCTGTGGGCCACAGCTCTCGTCTAGATCACAAGCTGCATGCCTTTCTCCTTCCACCACAGAACTCCAACATACAGAACAGTACTTGGCATGTGGTCATTACCCAGTAGGTAACACATGGGGCATGGATGGATGGAATGAAGAAGGCTCCCCTCAAGAAACAAAGAACCCAAACTCTGATCTGAGTTCATTTGCAGAACATGAAAAGCAAATCAAAGATTTTGGAAATGCTTATATGTAGTGATATTTCACTTATATTTTAATGAGACAAGAGGCAGTGACTGGCTATTTTGCTTTTCTGACCTTCAGATTGATTTTATTAATTAATATACAAATGAAATATCACTACACCTATACTTGGAGCACAGGACTGAAGCAGTTTCCCCATCTTCCCCAGAGATGTACTAAGGGCTGTACCTAAGTTGAGATGGATAACCAGACAGGCTGAGAAGTGTAGTAAGAGGAGCGGGCTGCATCCTACTGCCTGGCTAGCTCAACCCCCGAAATAACCACACAGAAATTGTATTAAAATTCTTTTAAACACTGCCTGGCCCATTAGTTCCAGCCTCTTATTGGCTAGCTCTTACATATTGATCTAACCCATTTCTAATAATCTGTGTAGCACACGAGGTGGCTTACCAAGGAAGATCTTAACCTGCATCTGTCTGGAGTGGGAGAATCATGGCGACTCTTGACTCAGCTTCTTTCTCCCAGCATTCTGTTCTGTTTAATCCACCCACCTAAGGGTTGGCCTATCAAATGGGCCTAGGCAGTTTCTTTATTAATTAACCAATGAAAGTAACCGGTTAGAAAGAAATCACTCCCACATCAAATTACTGCCTGGCCCATTATCAAGTCTCTTCTTGGCCAACTCTCACATCCTGATTTAACCCATTTCTACCAATCTATGTAACACCACAAGGTCGTGGCTCAATGGGAAAGATTCTAACTAGCGTCAGTCTCAGGCTGGAGCTTCATGGCATCTGCCACACTGCCCTTCTTCCCAGCATCCAGTTCTCTTTTCCATGCCTGTCTAAGTTCTGCCCTATCAAAAGGCCAAGGCACTTTCTTTATCCAACCAATGAAAGCAACACAAATACAGAAGGACCTCCTACACCAGAAAAAGTTGACTGGACCTTGGGTGTCCTTGCTCTGTAGGATTTTGAATAACACAATGATCAGTATCTACTGGTTCAAGTCATGTAGAGCTCAACCTGATGCCTGGGATCAGGAGTTGACACTGAGGCTGAACTGAGCTGCCCAGGGCCTCACACAGGAGACTGAATGGTCCTAATCCATAGAGAGTGAAATCAGATGAATGACCAGAAAGCATACTCCCATGTAGAAGAAATACAAAGACAAGCAAGCTTTCCTATCAATTTCGTGTTTCCCATGAGATGAGAGAATACACAGTATTTTTCAGAGGGTGATTGTGTGAGTTTAAACCATTTTCCTTTAAAATGAAAAGCATGATTGTTGGATGTGAAAATGTAGAAGAGGCTACGAGAAGCAAATTAAAAATTGAACGAAGTGGAATAAATAATTTAAATCATCTGTTCTGAAAAAGAAAATCTCCCAGAATTCCAAGAGAAGCATGGAGGGATGAAAGAAAAGCAAACATCAGAGTCAATCTGAAACTGGCAAAAACAAAACCAGTCTGAGGTAGGAAATACATACACAGAGCAGCAAGACTAATGGAAATAACTCATATCAGGACACACCCTAGGAAGGTTTTCAAATATCCTACATATGTTAGATGAGTCCAGAATTATTAAGGTTTCTATTTTAAAATAGGTTCAACCAAAATAAGAATACATGCAAATTATGAGGCTATTAAAAACTATGGAAAACCTGAACACAAAAACCAGAGGGTGAGCAAGAAGGTAAAAAGCGACATGAAATAAGATGGCAATTTTACAGAGAGATACCAATCATCACAATAAATATAAACAGATCAAACTCTTCTCTGTATGGACAAAGATTATCACAAAAGCAAACTTTATTTGGACTAGAATAATAATGTTTAAAATAAAAGAATGGGCAAAATATATAAGATAATCATTAATATATAAAAGGAATATTGTGGCATTATTAATATAAAATCTTAATTCAAACCAGATATTTTAAGGGGAGAAAAAGAATAAACCTTTTTTTTTGTAGCCCTGGCTGTCCTGGAACTAGTTCTGTAGACCAGGCTGGCCTCAAACTCAGTGAGATCTGCCTGCCTCTGCCTCCCGAGTGTTGGGATTAAAGGCATCTGCTACCACTGCCTTGCAGTGACAAATTATTTTCTTACATAAAAATAAAATTCTCATTATAAAGAATAGTAAACATTAGTCCCTAAAATATCATGCAGTTATAACACACAAAGCAGTCACCTTGATGAGAGACTTGCGGCCACTATATCTGCCTATTTATTTCATGATAGAAAAGTTAAAATGAAAGTCACATCTTCTCATAAATATCTAGAAAACTCGGCAGCATTGATTAACCAACTGTTGTTGTCAAACCAGTCTAACCTAACATCCAATAAAAACATCAGTTTTATAAGGAAGTAGAAAAACGCCAAATTATGAGGGAAAATTCATGCACTGAACCCCAGAAGTGACACTGGTGATGAATTTAACTCCATTTCATACATCCAAAGAGCTAGAAGGTAGCTGTACAATGCAGAAAATACAAAAAAAAAATGATTTAACCCACAGAACATGAAAAACACACAGAATCTGGGGTTATCCATGGGTTTCATGTCCTATATGGAAAGATTAGAGAAATGGAGGTATACACTGAGAAGTTTTCAAAATGAAAGAGAAAAGAAGCTGAAAACATTAGCTGATGATGTTTGAATCATGGGAAACTTGAATTAAATAGCAGATAAGAGTCCAGGGAAAGAAATCATGTCCAAAGAAATATTGACAGCTTTCTAAGTTAGAAGGATGTATGTACCAAAAGACAAGAAGCAAGTTAGCACTGCAACCACAAAATGAAAAGAAAAGAGAGGGCTGGAGAGATGGCTCAGTGGTTAAGAGCATCGCCTGCTCTTCCAAAGGTCCAGAGTTCAACTCCTCACAACCATCTGTAATGAGGTCTGGTGCCCTCTTCTGGCCTGCAGACATATACACAGACAGAATATCATATACATAATAAATAAATAAATAAATAAATAAATAAATAAACAAACATTTTATTTAAAAAAGAGAGCCACACTGAGATGCACCACAACCAAGTTACTTACAGATAACTACAAAGAGACATTCTCTACAGCAGCCTGCAAAGACAGACATGTCAAGTACAGAGGAACCAGCTAAGACTGACATCAGAATTCTCATCACAAACAACCCAAGATGGGCTATATTGCAGAAATGCGGGCCTGAGAGAAAAGACCTTTCAGGATCCAATTCTGCAGCCAACAACGGCTGAACAACAAAAGGCAAAATAATTTTCAGACACACAATCTTGAAGAATTCATCTAAAGAGCCTAAGAATGACAAATTTAAAAAAATCCTTCAGGGCCTGGAGGGATGGCTCATCAATTGAGAACCTTTGCTGTTCATCAGAAGACCAGAGAGTGGCTCCCAGCATCCACCTAGAGGGGCTCACAACTGCTTGTAACTCCAGCTCCAGAGGATCTGATGCACTCTCCTGGCCACCTCAGGTATCTACACTCACAAATCTCACACTTGTATGTGCACGCATGTGCGTGCTTGCACATGCATGTGCATGTGCACACACACACAGACACTTTAAAATAATTCCTTCAAAGAAAGAATAATAATATACAGAAATGTGAATCTACAAAAGGAATGAAGAATCCCCAAAACAATAGCTTCTTAGTAAATCATTCCTTATCGGTTGCATCTTTCCACAGGCCATTGATTATCTGAAGCAAACATAAAGATGTGAGTTTACAACATATGTAAAAGCAAAATGCATGGGGAAGGAGCAGCTCAGTGCAGGAACGGAAACAGGGGAGGACCAGGGCAGAATGAGTCAGACAGAAGAATCATCAAAAAGCAGAGCTCCACAACGAACTTATTCAACCTGAAGAACAGAGAGAAAACAGGCACGAGGTGGAATGACCTCAGAAACACATGCCAAGTAAGACCATCAAAAAGCACCAGTAGGCTGGAGGGATAGATAACGCAGTGGTTAAGAGCACTGGCTTCTCTTCCAGAGGACCCAAATCTCAGCATCTTTGTGCGGTCTCACAACCTCGGTACCTCCATCTCCAGGACGTCTGATGCCCTCTTCTGGCCTCCTCAAGCAGTGCACACACATGGCACACATATACATGCAGGCAAAACATGAATACACATAAAATAAGAAAGAATAAATCTTAAAAATCTATGTTAAAAGTGAGTAAATAGATTTTTTCTATTTATTTATTTAAGATTTCTGTCTCTTCCTCGCCACCGCCTCCCATTTCCCTCCCCCTCCCCCGTCAAGTCCCCCTCCCTTGTCAGCCCAAAGAGCAATCAGGGTTCCCTGCCCTGTGGGAAGTCTAAGGACCAACCACCTCCATCCAGGTCTAGTAAGGTGAGCATCCAAACTGCCTAGGCTCGAGTAAATAGATTTTTAAAGCACAAGCCGCCTTATAAGAACATTGACACGGAGGATTTGGTCACATGGGACTGAACTAACAATCAGTAAGAGACATAAAGGAAAAATCCCCAATACCTGGAAACAGAGCAGCACTTCACCTCTAAATGACCCACAGGACAGAGAGGAAGATCCAAGAAGAAGGAAAACAAACACACAGAACTGAAGAAAGTGAAAACATGGTGTCTCAAAACGTGTGGACACAGCCAGGGAATTGCTGAGGGAAATATTACACTGCGCGCATGCATAAACAGATGAACAGTTTCCAGTCAACAATCTGAACTCCCTCAGGAATCTTGGAAAACAAAAGCAGAATAGACACAAAGCAAGAAAGCAAAATAGAGAATAATAAATCTAAGATGGAAAAAAAATCAATGAAAATTTAAAAATAGAAAAAAATAAATGAAACAAAGAACTCATTCTTTGCAAAGATCAATAAAGTTAAAAAACTGGCAATACTCACAGATGACAGATTTCCCAGTATCAGCAACAAAGAAAACCTCTACAGACTCTGTAGGTCACAAAAGGACTTCAGGTGGGCCGGGGCCTGAGCGGGGCTCATAGTTAAGGGCTTGCTGTGCAAAGAGGACGATATAAATTCTCATCCCTAGCACTCATGTAAAAAGCTGGGTATTGCAGTGTGTGCCTGTGATCCTGGCACTGTGGAGGCAGCAACAGGTGGAGCCTAGGAACTCAAGGCAGTCAAAACCTTAAGTGATTGAGCCTTTAATATCCTCACCTGCACACACTCAGCACACAGACACACGTGTGTGCATGCACATTCACACCCACACACTCAGTACACAGACACACCTGCATGCGTGCACATTCACATCTACACACTCAGTACACAGACGCATGTGCGTGCATGCACCTCCATACCAACACACTCAGTACACAGACACACGTGTGTGCACACACATTCACATCCACACACTCAGTACACAGACACACGTGTGTGCACACACATTCACATCCATACACTTCAGCACACAGATACACCTGCATGCATGCACATTCACACACACACTCAGGACACAGACACACGTGTGTGCATGCACACTCACATCCACACACTCAGCACACAGACACACCTGCATGCATGCACATTCACACACACACTCAGGACACAGACACATGTGCATGCATGCACATTCACATCCACAGACTCATCAGGACACAGACACACGTGTGTGCATGCACATTCGCACCCACACACTCAGCACACAGACACACGTGTGTGCATGCACCTCCACACCCACACCAAGGACACTAGACAAATCCTTCAGACTTCTCAAGGGAAACTTCAAAATTTAGATGAGATCGACCACAGCCTCTGAAAAGCAGAGACTAATGCAACTGTCCAATATTAGACAGGTAATTGAATACCCCACAATTTGTAAGAAATTAAATTTATAATAAGATATCTGAGAGATTTCTCAGTTGGTAAGGACTGAAGAGAGGCAGTGGCTACTGTTATATTGCTATATGGGAGCATGAAACATTACAGGCAGCCTAAGAATGCATTTTTCTCAAATGTTCTTGGAATAGTTTTAAATTAATGATTTCCACAAACCAAAACAGTAGATCCAAAAGGGGAGGACTCCATTGATACAATCAATTAAGGAACAGGCTGCAAAATAAATAAAAGTTACTTAGAAAATTAAAAATGCTGTCATAAATAAAAAGTCAAAAATAATACCATACCACAAGGCCTAGAAAATAATTACAATGGTATCGTGTGCAGACTCAGGAGAGTCCAGGGCAATGTTCTCAGATTAACCCATGAAGTTAGTATTTCTTCTCACATAACAGAGAAGGATCAAAATGACCGAACTATGCTTTCATTTCAAGAAGTGGTTTTTTTTTTTTTTTTATGGTGAAAAAGTGTATATTTAGAATTAGCCGGCTGGGCTCAGTTTAGATGATTCCGATCTTATTGGCAACATCCAGAGCATCATAATCAGGAGCCAACCGAACATACGCCTTCTTCTCTCCGTCGGGCCTTATGAGGGTGTTGACTTTGGCCACATCGATGTCATAGAGTTTCTTCACAGCCTGTTTGATCTGATGCTTGTTGGCCTTGACGTCCACAATGAACACAAGTGTGTTGTTGTCTTCTATCTTCTTCATGGCTGACTCGGTGGTCAGGGGGAATTTGATGACGGCATAGTGGTCAAGCTCGTTCCTCCTGGGCGCGCTCTTCCGGGGGTATTTAGGCTGCCTTCATAGCCGCAGGGTCTTGGGCCGCCGAAAGGTGGGCAATGTGCGGATCTTCTTTTTGCGGCTGTGGACGCCTTTCAGCACTGCTTTCTTGGCTTTCAAGGCCTTCGCTTTAGCTTCGGCTTTGGGAGGGGCGGGAGCTTCCTTCTTCGCTTTCGGCACCATCTTGACGAAAAAGCCATTTCAAGAAGTTTTAAGGCACAGTAAGACGGACTGAATTAGGGATGGAAAGATCCGATGATGAGAAGCGTGAAGCCAGTGACTTGGGGGAGAAATAAAACTGAGCTGATGAATTCTAATTCTTAAAATGTGAACAAGGAAAGAAAATTCTGGCAAAATCAACCAGAAAGAAAGAGAAAAGACTGAGGGGTGGGAGTGTGTTAACATCTGGACCCGAGTTCTTGAGCTCGCAAAGACTTCTACAAATTCTCTCCTCCGTGGGAGCAGTGAAGGAGCTGGCAAACTGTGGAAGGGATTTTTCCACGGCTGAGAAATAAAGCAAAGGCTGCGACCACAGAGAGTGTTTACTCTGTTGAAAGAGCTGAAGTTAGGGTTCGGTTAGGGTTAGTGCTGTGCTTAGGACAAGCTTAGGGTTATGCTTAGGACAGGGTTAGGGTTTGGAGTGTCAGTGTTAGGGTTGGGGTGGGCGGGGTTTTCACTCTTGTAACCTGATCTCCCTTTCTGCAGTCCTGCGGGCAGGAGCCCCTCTGTTCCTCAAGTACAAGCAGTTACTTGGTTGCCACTAGGGTGAGCCAAACAGAGCAGCCCCCAAAGCTTGTTTGCTGTTCAATTTCTGGTGGTTTATGGGATCTCCCCGATTTAGGGTTATAGTTGTCTGATCTTACTCGGTTTTTACCCAATTCCAAAACCCAGAGGTGTTTGTTAACTGAAATCACAGGCAAGTGTTGTAACTTTCTGGCTTCCTTAGATGTCAAAGCCAGGAGGCTCAGGTGGGAGAAGCTGGGGGGAGTTTGCAGAGATTCAATGTTGCATTCAGTTCCATCTGCCTTCCCCCCACACCTCAACAGCTGGCCCTAAAATTTATATGAAATTCAGGGAACTGAGAATATTCACAACATCTTTCACTGATGGAGTGACGTTGGAGGACTGTAATTTCTAGGTTTAGATGAGATTATAAGGCTGTTGTAACCAGGACAGCACGCTGGTAGTGTAAGGGTAACCATACAGATTTAAAGACTGAGTCTTCAGAAATGACCTCATGCAGTTCCAGGCACCCTATCACTAACCAGAAAGTTCACAAAAGTGGCTCGGCAACTGACAGCGTTGTTGCTATGGCAAAAGACCAGAGTTCCAACCACCGCTTCAGTTCCAAGGGTCCAGAGCCTTCTGCTGGCTTCCAGGAAGACACATATGCAATGGCACACCCTCACACAGACACACAGGCAAAAGTAATAAACAGCCTTTTTAACAAAGAAACCGGCATGGAGATTCTTTTATAATTTTTTTCTTTTTTTATATAATTTTAAAGAAAATTCATGATCTTTAAAAAATTACATTTTATTTGTTTATGTGTGTATGTTTGTGTATCTGTGTGTCTGTTGGCATATGTGTGCCATATGTGGAGATCAGAGGACAATTTTGGGGAGACATTTCTCTTCTTCCATCATTTGGAACCTGGGGAATTAACTCTGGTCATCAGGACAGGCAGCAAGCACCTCTATCCACTGAGTCATCTCACAAGTCCCAAGAAGAAAACTCAGTGAGGAAAGAAGACTCTGAGGAACAAATGTTGTAGAAAAAGCCATTGCCACGTGCAGAGAATGAGGTTGGATCCCTAATTCACAGCTTAGGCAAAAATTAACTCAAAATGGATTGAAGACAAACACAAATGTTAAACATGGAAAACTATCAGGGAAAAACATAAATGCTCTCCATTAACCAATAGGTACTTAGGTTGAAATAGGGGTGCTGGAGAGAGGACTCAATATTGAAGAACATGGAAGTCTTCTCGCAGCCCATTTGTTCAGTTCTGAGCACGCACGTTGGAGGTTCACATCTGCCTGTGAACTGGGGCCCTCTTCTGGCTTCCTTGGGCACCTGAACTGAAGTGCACACATCCACACACAAACATAAACGTGAATAAATAATAAATTTATCTTGATAATAAATAATAAAATGAAAGAAGTTGAAAGGATACCCATGGGATGGAGAAAATATTTTCAAATCACTCATTTATACGACAATATATCCAAGAAGTAACAAGATCCTAGAATGTATAAAGATCCCTTAGGATTCACCAATAAAAGTACAAAGAATTCAGCAGGCAAGGGGTAAAAGAAGGAATTCTCCAAGAAATGACCCAAATGGTGAGTGGGGGTGTGATGAGGGGCTCATCATTATCATGGCTTTATAGAAATACAGATCAAATCCATTCCATTCTTTCAGGAGGATGGCCACACTTAAAAATAGTTTATTAAAAGTGTAACATAGAAAATTGGTTGCCAGAGAGAATATTATGATGGTACAGCCTCTTTGGAACAGTCAGATCCTCAAAAGATTAGAGCAACAGTGTGACCTAGTCATGTCACTCGGAAGATTGGAGCAACAGTGACCTAGCAATGTCACTCGGAAGATTGGAGCAACAGTGACCTAGCAATGTCACTCGGAAGATTGGGGGAACAGTGACCTAGCAATGTCACTCGGAAGATTGGGGGAACAGTGACCTAGCAATGTCACTCATAGATGTGCACAGAAGAGAATAAAAAATGTAACCTTGCAAAAATAATCAAAGTTCAATGTTAAGTATTTATAACATTTTAAAGTGTAACTAATACATCAAAAGTGACAGGAAAAAAATCAACACACCTATACATCGATGGAATAGTATTTAATCATGAAAAGGAATGAAGCATCATTATGCCTATCGCGTGGATAAATCTTGAAAATATTTTTGCTAAATGAAAGAATCCAGACACAAAAGGCCACAAGTGTTATGATCTTGTTTATATAGAACATCTTGAATGATCAATTCTAGAGACAGGAAGTGGATTAGTGGCCGACAGGCTAGGGAAGGAAGGCTGGGGAAAGGCAGCTCCAGAGGCAGCCAGGTTTCCTCTGGAATTAACCTGTAGTGAGGTCAGTGAATACAGCAAAAAGTAGGGCCCTGTAAACTATCAAAAAATTAATTTTACTGTATGGAAATTGTATCTTAGTTTTCAAATTATTCTACTTGGAATAATAAAAATGCTTTAGCTATAGACCTAGAGGAAATCATCATTTTAAAGTATGTATTACAGAAATCACAGATGGCTAGGCTCAAAAATTGGTATTTAAGGATCTGGAGAGATGACTCAGAGATTCAGAACACTGGCTGCACTTCAGAAGCCCTGGCTTCAGTTTCCAGCGCCGGGGCTGCTCACAACCATCTGCAACTCCAGTTCCAGGGCATCTGGCATCCCCTTCTGGCCTACCCACACATAGTGCTTAGACATTGCACCTGGTACACACACACACACATACACACATACTACACGCACGCACACACGAGCACACGCGCACACACACACACACAAGAAATGTATTTTCTTCAGAATTTGAAATTTTTGATAAACTAAGTTCCTTCGTGAGACTTAGCTCCCTAAAATGGACTCAAAAAGAGATAGAAACTGAAACACACATAAAAACAATTGTAAGGGCTGAGGAGAAGACCTGAGTTCAAATCCCAGCACTGGGAAGCTGGAAATGGGGGGGGGGCAAACAAAAGAGTGGAAGTAATTTTCATAGATTAAAATTGTGACTGTATTTGAGATGATTTTTTCTTTTTTTCGAGACAGAGTTTCTCTGTGTAGCTTTGGAGCCTGTCCTGGAACTAGCTCTGTAGACCAGGCTGACCTCGAGCTCACAGAGATCCACCTGCCTCTGAGTCCTGAGTGCTAAGATCAAGGGCGTGCACCACCATCACCCAGATTAGATGATTTTTTAAGAGAGAATAGGAAGCACTGTGCCTCTGTTGTTTAATTCGGGGATCATTTCGACTCAAGCCTGATGACATTTATAGACAAACGGGAGAGAAAACTAATAACCAACTGTGTTTGGGATACGGATATAAAATTTCTTTTTCCTTTTGAAAAAGGATGATTGAATCCAGCTGCACATTAAGAAAATAATATACTACCACCAAATAGGGCTCATTATGAGAATAAGAGGTCAATTCAATATTTTAACTAACCATGTTAGTATGTCAAAGATGGCAAACAATATTAAACTCTTTATATACCAAAAATAATGCTTACAAAATTTGATTTTTTAAATTACATTCAATCAAATTTCACTATTATGAAAAGTACTAAAAGCATAATTAAATTCAGGAAAAGCAACAAGGGCCAACCATCAGTGTTATTTAGTTCCCTCTTATCATCGCCTGCCAATGAAGTTCACAGACAGAGCCATAAAATATTGGATATTCAAAGGTTAAATAGGTTCCTGCAATAAAAACTAATATATATATAATAAAAATTTTAAAATTTATTCCTTTATACTTTTTAGGAAAACAAAGTCATCTCTACCTACACATCATAAAATTTCTTGCAATTCCTAGAGATCATAAATTAAATTGTTATCAGAGTCTTTTAGTGACTTCCAAACCATTTGCTGATTTCTAGAAGTTGTTGGTGCAACTTTAAAAACACAGCCATCACTAATTAAGTGAGCAATAATCTGACACACAGCACATGAAATTCTCCCAGCCACTTACCACTAATTAGAACTCAGAGGCTGCCTGGTACCACGCTTCTCGTAAGATCACAATATTGTTCAAATGCTGACGTGTCTGCCAGCTTCCACTGAACACGCAGCGATGAATCCAAACATTTCTAACCTTTAAGACATTCAGTTTTTTACAGTTTCGAACCCATCATCCTTGAAGCCACGTGGAAAGTGAGGACTATAATATTGCACGACCACACGCCCCCTAACGCATGTGATCAGGGAGGGCCAGGCAGTGTATGAGCTGGTCATCTGCGAAGACTGGGTGTCCCCGGGACGTGACGAGGGTCTGAGATAGTCAGCACACTTGTCGTGTGTGCAGTGTGGGATCACCTACCCATCCTCAAAACGTTTTCCACCGCCGAGTGAGGGGCGACTATTTAATTACAGAGATCATTTTATCAAACTTCATTTACCTTTGATCCATTTGGAGAGGCAAAGAGTGGTCACAGCATCAGTAAGAATACATTTTAAAACATGGTTTAGTGAGAAAAATATTAAAGAAGAAAATTTTAAGTTTTTACTTTCTCCATTAAAACACCATTTTCTGACTGTTTATGGGTCCCTGACGGTTTCTCCCGCTGCCGCTGTCTCTACCCACCGCCTTCCCTGTGTTCCTGTGTCCCCACGTTTTAGTTTTCATCACAACAATCCACCTCCCATCGTTAGCAAACCCCACATTGCTGTCACTGTTCATATTTTACCCAGATTAACTTACAGTGGAATCTCTTTCTAAAAACAGCAATTCTCTCCATGTTTGCTCCTATTACACTAGCTTTTGTTAAACTGATAAATTTGAAAATTTCAAACTACTTTTGCAATTCATCACGGCCTAAGTATTCTAAGTTCCATTGTTTCAACTTTCAAATCTTTGGCTCTATTATTAATTTTTTCCCTGAAACTATATAATGCTTGTCAATAAATCAAACTCTAATTTAAAAGACATTCACTTACCTCCGATAGACAGGTCAGCCACGGGATCCTCAGTTCCAGTGAGTCAGACAGCACCGATTAAAATGTTCAAGAAGTTTGCCAAAACGTTCTTCTCTCCCCAGCTCTCCTCAGGCTTGCACAAAATCTAATAAGTTTTTTCATAGAAATATTGTTCATTGGAACCATTTTTCTCGTGTGTCAACAATAAATTTTGATAAATTATTTCAGGTGCTTTTCCTTCCTGCCTCACGAGATCAACAAAAGCCATTAAATTATCTTCAAACTCTTGAAGTTCGTGTGTTAAATAAATTATTAAAACTATTTTATATGAAATGGTTGAGGCTTCATCAATAATGACTGACATTGTGCTGCCTTGATTTATACATTTCCCAAAAAGTTGTTTTCTTCTCTCAGTAGATAAATATTTCTGCAACAAGCAAGGCCATATATTTAGATTGCAATGATAAGCCCATATTAATGACATTTTTTACTTGAGGTTATTAAATATTTTATGTCTGAGGATGTACATTCCTTTCCATGTAGACAGTGTTCTCTAGATGGCTTTCATTTGTTTTATCAATATTTTGATAAACTTTAAGAAATTTTATTACAAATACTTACGTGAAATTGACTTCTAATGTTTCTATGATTTTTCTCATTGATGAGAGAAATTGTTCTTTATTTAAAAATGAAAGTTTTAACAGGCACAATTGTCACTCTTGTGAAATGTGGAAATATGGCATTTTCAATTTAAAATTATTTTTAAGATTTCTCGATCTTACTTTTTATGGTAATGAGTGTTTTGCCTGCATGTATGTCTGTGTACCACACGCATGCCTGAGGTTAGTAGAGGGTATCAGATCTCCAGAACTAGAGTTACAGTTGGCTGTGAGCCACCACGTGAGTGCTGAGAAGCAAGAGCAGCCAGGGCTCTAACCATTGACCTATCTTCCTAGCCCTCAACCATTTTTATTTTAAAATTGTATACATTGTTAGCTTGTGTGTGTATAGAACAACATTGGGGAGTTGGTTCTGGGGACTGAATTCAGGTCGCCAGGCTTGCATAACAAACACCTTTACCACCTAGGCTCACCTGAAACTTTTAAATACACAAATTTTGAGAATTCCGATGCTCTGGAGAGCCACCGACATGACAAAGCTGTCATTTTGTGTTTATTGATAAGACCACAGTGTTTTTATTGCATTCATTTCAATTGCTTGTTCTCCTCTGGGCCATTTCCACCGCTCCTAAGGTCCCAGGTTCTGGTTCCCGCACAGTATCAGAGACTGTTTCCCCACACTTCAGGGTTAGGAATGTGGCTTCTTGGTTCTCCCACAGCCAGAAAATTCATGTTTATAATACTTAAAAAGAACACAGAGGAACTTATCCCAAACCCTGCTGTATCTTCAATCTGGATTTCATTGCTAATATTTTATTATGAAGTCTTGAATTTATAAACATCAAAAACACTGCACAATTGCTACTTACACAACTAATTATAGCCCACTCATAATAAAACCAAAGCAGGAATGGCTATATTTAGAAGCAGGAGTAATTGCATAATTTAGCCTAAAGCCATAGTTCTCAAACTTTTTGTTCTCACAATCCTTTCCCACTGTTGAAACTGATTTAAGATGCCCACGGAACTCTGGTCTGAGTGGTTTACGGCTATTGATGCTCACTGTATTAGATGTGAAGACAGAACTTGACTTTATTGTTATTTATTTAGTTACAATAACAATAATAAAGTTATTCAAAGTTAGCATAAATAAAATGTTTGTGAAAATAACTATATTTTCCAAAACAGAAGGAAAAACAGTGAGAAGAGTGCTGTTATATGAACGGCTTTGATCATCTGCTTAATAGGAATCAGCTGGCCCCTCCCATGTGTTTGCATATCCAGCAGGATGGACTCCCTCATGTCCTGCAGCCTTCAGAACGTTCCAGCCCATGGACTGTCTCATGTCATGCAACTTCCAAACATTCCAAAAACATCTATGCTAAAACCAGGGGGAAGGGAGCGAATGAGCTTCAGCATTACAACTGTAACATTAGTGTCGCTTTCCTGACCTAGAGGGAGGCCTGGGATCACCAGCCAAGTGCATTACAGCACTTTATAAGTGCGCTATGACCACTGCTTTAGACATATAGTACACATGTGTAGGGATAAGTCCCGCCCCTTAGGGCGCGTGTTCGCCTCAGGCTAATGTTTACCTATAAATCTGGCGAGTGTGCTCCCAGCCGTCTCTTCTGCTTTCCTGGTCTCCGCAGGAACGGTGGTTCTGTAAGTCTATCTCCCCATTAAAGCTGTCTGCATTCGTTACAATCTGTCTGCATTCACCGTTACACACATGTTACCATCTCTGAAATGAGGTGAACCAACAGAACAGATTGCTAAATGTGATGGAGAAAGAAGCTATTTCCGCAGGTGCTGTTGCATGCTATCACCAGGAATTTGAATTAACCAGTTTACGTTAGAACATTATGTCATTAACTGGTTTTGTTTCACTTTGCTGTTTACTAACATCCAAACATGTTTCAAGAGGTAAAGACTGGTCAGACATGCTGGACAGCATCATTAGAACACTGGTCTTGCTGAGGGCTTTACATATTTAGTGAGGGGTGGTGCAGTCTTCAATTATATGCTCCCACAGGAGCGCCAGGAAGAACAAATGAAAAAAAAAAAAGAAACAAAGTAATCAAGGATGTTAGGTAAGAAAAAGCCTGTTGCTAAACGCCCCTGCTGCTGGGGCAGGAGAGATGGCTTAGTGGGGAAGGGTGGGTATTGCTCTTGCAGAGTACCAGACTTCAGTTGCCAGCACTCAGGAGGGACAGTTCATAACCACCTATATCTGAGACTCTGGGGATTAGCACCCTCTTACGGGCTCCACAAGTACATGCACACGCAGGTACACGCACCCATACACAAACACAATAATTTTAAAAGCAAATCTTAAAATATATTGTTACCTAAAACCACATGTATGAGAGGCCCAGAGATGGCTCAGTCAGCCAAGTGTTTGCCACGCAAGCCTGCGGACTTGAGTTTGGATCCCCAGAGCCCATGTAAGATTCTGGGTGTAGTGGTGCCTGTCGGCAACACCAGCAGACAGAAGATGATGGCAAGGGGCTGCTGGAGCTGGAAGGAGAGACTTTGTCTCTAAAAATAAGGTGAAGAGCAACCGAGGAAATATCCAGTGCACTCACAAGCATGTACACACACACACACACACACACACACACACGTGCACACGCCATTATATGTTTGGAAATATCAACATCCACATCTATGTCTAATTTTCCTAAATAACAAGGGCAATTTAAATTTAATAAAATATGCATGACACATATGAAGAGCAGAACTTGATTCAAGGGTATAAAAGAAACCATATTGTTATCCAAAACGGAGGGTTCAATGACCCAATGGTCTATATTCAATACTCTTTCTATCAACATAATGTTATTTTTATACTTGATAAAATTAAAGGTATTTGTGTTAAATTTGATTTGAAATATATGCAAGAATAACTAAAAAGAAAGGAAGAAAAGAGGGGGAGGAAGGAAGGGAGTCAGAAAGGAAGGAGTAGACAGATATTTGGTCTGCTTTGATCAATGCTAATGTGTATTAAAGCATGCAGTATGAAAACAGTGCAGTCCTAAGAATAAGTAAGCACATAAATAAACCAGAACAGATACTTTCCCCCAAAGACCCAGAATGTGTAACCTCAGATCCTAAAATGAAGAGAGAACTATTCTATAAACAGTGATACCACTGGCTACTATTTTGGGGGGTAGTTAAGATGCCTAAGTTACAGATCAATGATGTGGGAGTATCATATATCAATCTGTTGATTTCATTGGTTAAGTTATAATAAACCAGCTGCTTGGCCTCATGGCTTGGAACATAGATGGGAGAAGTAAACAGAATAGAATTCTGGGCGGAAGAGGAAGTGAGGTCAGACTCTGCTCTGCTCCTGCTCCCGGAGAGACTCTGCTCTCCGGATCACAGACGCCATGCTCAGCTCTCCCGGGTAGACGCGATAGCTCTGCTCTCTGAGGCACATGCGATGAAGATGGATGTAGGCTAGAATCTTTCCTTGGGGTGCTTACACACATAATTAGAAATGGGCTAGTCCAGGTGCGAGAATTAGCCTGTAAGGGCTAGAGTTCATGGGCCAAGCAGTTCTTTAAATGAATACAGTTTGTGTGTTGTTATTTCGGGCGTGAGCTAGCCAAGCGGATGGGGTGTTGGGGACGCAGCCCTGCCGCTCTTATTTCAACAGATGGCGCCCAGACGTGTGGACAACTGAATCCACAAAAAGCCTGAAAGCTTGGGAAAGAATGGAGTGAAGCATGTTTTCTTGGTAGCAACAATTTTTCGGGTCTACTCTGCTTGCTAGAGGCAAGCAAGCGCTCTCATCTAAGAGAGGCTTCCTGACTCAGCTTCAGCTGCAAAACCCTGCAGCTCATTAAGAGGTCCTGCCACGAAACACTTAAATGGTGTTGGTGAAAAGCTGAACGCATGCTTTTCGGTTTTCAGCCGTAGCAGGAAAAAAGCTGTGCTGTTTTAAAATGCCGGCTTTCTGGGCCGTCCTGCCAGGGCAAACTCTGACTGAGGCAGGAGGGCCAACTACCGAGAGAGGACTTGACTGTTGTCTGTTGTAGCTCGCTGGCTGGCAGGGACCTTGAAACGCCATAGAATTGTGGCTATAAACATGGCTACAGCCTGTATCTCCGCCATGAGGCTGGAAAGCTAAGGAATGGACTGGATCTAGCTGGCAAAGCCACGGCTTTAATCCTACTCATATTGCTCAGTAATTTAAAGGCTCGTGTGGTCAGAAAAAGAGAGATATACAGTAAAGAGATTCAAAGACAAAGAAAATGTTTAAATGATTTACAGTGTGTTAAAAATATATGCAAGCTAAAAGTTAAAAGTTCTTAAAAAAAAAAAAGAAAAAGAGAAGTTGTGTGTGGTAGTACACGCCTTTAATCCCAACGCTTGGGAGGCAGAGGGAGATTGACCTCTGTGACTTCAAGGTGTGGTAGCACACGCCTTTAATCCCAGTGCCTAGAAGGCAGAGACAAACAGATCTCTGTGAGTTCAAGGTGTAGTAGCAAACACCTTTAATCCCAATGCCTGGGAGGCAGAGACAGGCGGATCTCTGAGAGTTCAAGGAGAGCCTGGTCTACAGAGTTATTCCAGGTCAAAGAGATACAGAGAATATAAAAGTAAAAATAAACGAAATAGAGGTTAAAATAAAGCGTACAAAGATGGAAAATACACAGAGAATCTTGATACTGTATACTATTATGCTCTCTTTGAATTGTTTGAATGCTGAGGAAGGAGCAACAGCTGCCAAAAGATATTTGTTTATAAATGCTGCTGAACTAATCCATCGTAGAGATTTTGATGCCTTGACTTTGAAATTTGGATCTAAGGACATGATACTTTGGAAAGGAGTTTCTTTTTTTGTTTTCACAGAGGATGAGACCCTGTTCATTTCTTCTATTCCGATATGGTATGATGGACCACGCCCTCCTGAACGGTTGCTGTGAATACCTTCAGAAAATTGCTTCGCTCAACTGCCAACTGAGATGAAACTAGCACACAGGTTATACCATGAAAGACCTAATTAACGACGCCCCCATTCAGCAGGAAGCAGTTTGGAGAGAAAAAACTGCGCCCATGTTCCCAAATATTGTTTATAAATGTTCTTTTACATTTAAAGGGGGATATGATATAGATATGAATAATTTGCATTAGTATAGATTTTGCTTTATTGATAGAGATTTAAGGTCAATTTTGAATGTATATAGGTTGTTAATGAATAATCATTAATAGTAGTTAAGCTTGTAGTTATGTTAGTTAAGATTTTCTAGATGTGCATAGATATATTTTAGATAGGCATTCTTCATATCTTTCAAAGGCTAGAGAATATGGCATTTTACATGTTTTAATAACTTAGGACTTTTCATGACAATGAGACACTCTGCTCCTGGCAGCACCAATCTACTTCAAGAGGAAGATGGGCATCGAAGAGGATCCTTATGGAGTTTGATAGCCATTTGGGCAAGAAACTGCTCTTGCCTGGACTATTGCATAAACTGGACACAGAGAACCCGCAGAGAGAGGACTGCTGAACTTGCCTAAAGGTGAGATGATCTTTCGGGGTTCCTGATTCATGAAAGAGTCTGCAAGACATTCTTCAGGACAAGCAGATAGTGACTGCCTTTGAAATTTCCTGCTTTGTGGAAATGTCTGCTGGAAACTATGGGCCTGTAGGCCGAAGATGGATGCCCCAACGGTACAGAGGAACTTTGGGTGACTGTCCAGGCAGCGAGATGTCTCTGTCATTTCTAGAGCTTTGGATGTTAAGTTAAAGCCTTCTTTTTTTTTTTTTAACAGAAAAAGGGGAAGTGATGTGGGAGTGTCATATATCAATCTGTTGATTTCATTGGTTAAGTTATAATAAACCAGCTGCTTGGCCTCATGGCTTGGAACATAGATGGGAGGAGTAAACAGAATAGAATTCTGGGCGGAAGAGGAAGTGAGGTCAGACTCTGCTCTGCTCCCGGAGAGACCCGACAGCTCTGCTGGAGCAGAGACGCCATGCTCAGCTCTCCCAGGCAGCTGCAACCCACGATGGACTTAGGCTAGAATCTTCCCGGTAAGCGCACCTTGGGGTGCTTACACACATTATTAGAAATGGGCTAGTCCAGGTGCGAGAATTAGCCTGTAAGGGCTAGAGTTCATGGGCCAAGCAGTTCTTTAAATGAATACAGTTTGTGTGTTGTTATTTCGGGCGTGAGCTAGCCAAGCGGCTGGGGTGTTGGGGACGCAGCCCCGCAGCTCTTATTTCAACAGATCAACAAAATAAATCCCAGTACCATTAAAGATTTAAGCATCAATCAGATATTTAGAGCAACTGTACACGGATACAGAAGAACCATGTAATCGTGAAACAAAAAGGCTCTTCTATGCATCAAAGAGTAGAGATTTGATCACACAGCAAGAAAATAACTGCAGAAAAAAAAAGTACAAAGTAAGGGGAAAAACCCAACAAATCAATACACTGGACATTCCAGTAGAATGCCTGCCCTACTCACAAGTCAACACAGGCAGCCAGGAAGCAAAGAAAGATTCCTGACTTGTTGTAAGGAAAGAACGAAGCTGGGGTGTGGTGTCATAGGGGAATGCTCTTCCAGTTTGCAGTGAGGCTCTGGCTTCGACCACTAGGACTATAGAAACAAACAACTCAAGAAACCAGTTTTTTATTTTTCAGGTGGTGGCACACGCCTTTACTGCCAGCACTAGGAGGCAGAAACAGGCAGATCTCTGTGAGTTCCAGGACAGGCTCCAAAGCTACAGAGATACCCTATGTCGAAAACCAAAAAAAAAAAAAAAACCAACAAACAAAAAACCAGTTTCCATCTACCATATTTTCCAAGTGTAAAAGTAACCTTAGAGTCTATTGGATAAAACGGGGAAAAGGTATAAATTAGAAGTATTTGGGATGGTGACCAGGTGGATGTACTTAGTGGAATTATTTAAATGTACACAATCCATAGTACAGCAGTTCCATTTCTTAAAAAAAATACATTTTAAATAGTGTGTGTGTGCATGTGCACAGTGTACATGTGTGCACATATATGCAGATGCCACAGTGTACATGTGGAGAGGTCAGAGGACAATCCTCACAGAAACTGGTTCTCTCCTTCCACCACATCCACGTAGGCTCCAAGGGTCGGGGCTCGAGTCATCAGACGTGGCAACAAGCTGTCTCATTGGCTCAACTCTTTAATTTTTAAGGAGAAATTCAAATGGGTTCCTAACAGGATGAATGCGTTCAGGATGCTCTTCACAGCATTCTCCCTCCAAGAAAAAAAATCCCCCAAACATGTTATCAACAATGAGAATCTATGTTAATGTACACTGTATCATAAGGGAATGGTTTTCTATGCTTCATGATATACAAAGACATCGTATAATAAAGGTTATATGTAGGCGACATTATGTGAATTCACGAGAGCCCGAATAAAAGGAAAACAAAGACTTATTAGGGGACACCTATAATAACAACATGGTGAGAGCCTCCGCGGTCATCCGCGGGTCAATGGATGTAGGGATCCCGTCTCCAACCACCCCGCACAAGGGAGTGAGAGAGCCCTCTCTTCTTCTTTATAAGAGATCACATCTACACACAGAAGCCACACCCTAAGGCCAGTACCCCAAACCGATTGGCAGAATGAATTCCCACAATAGTTATATTCATACTGACAAACAATTTAGTTATTCCTAAATATGATATATACCTGTTGACTTCATGATACAATAGCATTTCAAGCAGCATACCAAGTAATATTTTGCTGTTTTAAAAAACTTAGTATTCATGCATCTGTATTACTGAGCTGACTACTTTTATATCTATTTATCACAAGTTAGCAGTATCTGAAAGGAGGGAGCCTCAGCTGAGAAAATGCCTCCATAGGATTGGACTGTGAAGCACTTTCATAATTAGTGATTGATGGGGAGGGCCCAGTCCAGCCCACTGTGGTTGGGGCCATCCCTGGGCTGGAGGTCCCGGGTTCTATAAGAAAGCAGGCTGAGCAAGGCATAAGGAGCAAGCCAGTAAGCAGCACCCTCCCTGGCCTCTGCATCAGCTCCTGCCTCTGTTTCCTGCCCTGTGTTAGTTCCTGTCCTCACCGTTTTTTGGTGATGGACCTGTGAGTGAAATAAGCCCTTTCCCCCAACTTGCTTTTGGTTGTGGTGTTTCATTGCAAAGTAACCCTAACTAAAACAATTACAGATAACCACGGATAACATTTGTGAATTTTGTACTAAAATACTAATAGCTTGAGCATGACGTTAAATGCAGTTTTACTTCTTGCTCTTTTTGCTGTTCTATATTTTTCAACATTAGACATGGATGGCTTTTATAATTCGTATATTTTAAATCTTGCATGACCAATTGCCAGTTGAGTTTGGTCCTTAATACTTGAGGGGTATTGTGGTGGCTTAATATGAATGTCTCCTCACAGGCTCCTATACTTGAACCCTTGGCTCCCAGCTGGTGGTGCTGTCTGGGAGGTGTAGGAGGAGCAGCTTTGCTGGAGGAAGTACATCACTGGGGTGGGGAGCTTACTTCTATTTGCAGTTTGTTTTCTCTGCTTCTTGCTTATGGTAAAGGGTGTGACCTCACAGCATGTGCTCCAGCCTCCTTGTCAGCTGTGTGTGCTGCCTTGTGTCTCTCCTAGCCCCTCCCCACCCCCAGTGATGGACTCGGATCCCTCAAGAACAGCAGTTCTCAACCTGTGGGTCACGACTTCTTTGGTAAACCTCTCCAAAACTATTTGCATTACAATTCATGACAGTAGCAAAATTACAGTTACAAAGTAGAAGCAAAAGTAATTTTATAATTGGGGCTCACCACAGCATGAGGAACCACTGTCCTAGAACCATAAACATAAATCCTTGTTTCTATAAGTTGCCTCAATCATGGTGATCAAAGCGATAGAAATGTATGCCCCCTGTGGCACAGTGTGGAGACTGGCCTCAGGACTGATTCAGACTCCCAGGACCAATTGCTATTGAAGGATCAAAAGGAACAAAAGTATGATGAGAAGACACAGCCAGACACGGAGCATCTGGGAAATAGAGTCCATGTACAGCCTTCTCAGGCTGCAGGAAAAGCCCCTCCTAAGGCCCAGTCACAGGCAGATGGTGTCCTTCACAGGCCCCTCAGGGAAGACTCTGCCCCACTCACTTGCCCTCTGACCCCAGCACTCCCTATTTCTTTCATTACCGGCCCCCATTGTCCTTTAGATCAAATCACTCAAACAAGGAGGACAAATATGGCCATGCTGAGCTGCCAGAGCAACTTCTCTGTCCTCACCAAGCCAATGCTGGAACCCTGTATTTACTGACATAGTAAACCTGTTGTGATCCTTGGAAGTTAGCACCACATTTTCAGTGTGCCACCATTCCCCAATACGGTCCATCCATCCATTCCTTCTTTCCCTCAAACAAATGCCGGCACAGACCATCTTAGCCCTAATATGCACTGTTCTCCTGCTAACGTGCCAGAAGCTAGCAAACACCAATTCAGTGACTAACAAGATGGCCAGAGGGATGGGGTTTGGCCATGGGCTAAGAGGAGGCTGCCATCTTCCTGCTCCCTCTACTCAGAGCTCTCCCTCCAGCAGGGACAATCCAAGGATTTGCGCATCAAACAATGACTCAGCCACTTAAAAATGGTGGGCGACCGACTGTATTTCTGAGCTTGTTTCTTTGCTTGTAAGCTTGGCACTCAAAGTAACATACATTATGGAGTTGCTTTGGCCCTCACTCATTGAAATGGTGTATGTGACGTTGATAGAGCTGGGCCGGCCCAGTAAACAGAGCCTTAGCTGTTGTTGACATTTTCCTTGTGACCTTGCCTGAGCCCCACCACTGCCCCCTTTTCTCTTGCAGTTGGGTCATGATGAAACCCGAGAACTCCCCTAAAATCAGTGAGGGTACCAAGGTCCACAGGAGGTGTAGCTTGCTTAGTAGCACCCAGTAATCCTATTGACATGAACCCAAGCCCCAGACCTTTGGCCTCCCACACTGATACCTTTCAATAGAGTCTCCTTCCCCTTCGAAGATCAGAGCCTTTTATAAATTTCGGGGATAAGGAGCTTGTTCCATTCTTCTGCTTTAGCCATGGCCTTGTTGGTACAGGGACTGATGGGCCATCAGTAGGCAGTGAAGGTGGGCTGCTCTTCCCTGGGATGTTTTATGCTTGCCAGTTTCACCTTGGCAGTGTGCACCCCTTCTGGGTGGCAATAAAATTGTCCTGGAATCCCCACAGGAAGTGTGCCTGCCTTTTGTGTGGCTTATGAACGCTGAGCACAGTGTGCCCAGGCATTAAAACCCTGGCTTGTGAGGGCCAGCACATTCCCAGTCCCTGAGGATGCCAGTCGGTACTTCCTCACCCTGAAGAAGGGCAGCTTTGCCAATGCTCTCAAAGTGATGGTTCCATGACCACATTCTTCTCATAGAAATGCTCCCTGAAAAATGACTAATAAACCCCCAACGAGAACTCAAGAAGGAGCGCATCATCTCATCTTTAAATTGCAGTTGACACAAAATCCAACTTTTTAAAACTCACCTTTTTCTTGGTGTACAAAAGAATGAGTGTCAAGACATTTTCATACGGGTGTCATTGACCTTCACTCATATTCGCTTCCCACCACCCTCCCTTGCCCTGCCCACTGTCTCATCCCAGCTCTGGCTCAAACAACACCCCACATCTCTTTGTATATCTATTCTGATTGGTGTTTCTTCACAAGGCTTACCACACGGCACAGCAGGGTGTTCTGAGCTGTCTGAGTCTGTTTCTTGCTTGCCTCTCTCTCTGGAAAGTGAACTCCTGGTGAAGCACTTTGTCATGTTTGCCAGCCATTGTAAAGACAGACATAGGACACCACAGGACCTACATTGAAGCCACTGAAAAAATAAACAAGCTAGCTAAAGATTTTTCTGGGTCACTGGGGCCTGGAAGATGGCTCAGCTGGTAAAGCACTTGCTGCCAAGTCTGACACCTGAGTTCAACGTTGCTCTTTAGAACCTGCAGGTGGGAGGGAAGAAGTGACTCCTACAGTTGTCCTCTGCCCTCCACACGCACACGTGTGCACCTGCATCCATATTCTCACTCTGGGATAATCCTGTGTCTCAGACACAGATCTATTGACCAGCTGACATAATTTTAGCTTGTTTGTACCAATTAACATGAACCCCACACAGTGGGGAATTTATAGCAGATTAAAGAACTAATAGATGTTATGACTCAAATGGACTTAACAGGCATCTAGAGAATATTCCATCCAAACAGAAAAAGAATATACCTTCTTCTCGGCACCTCATGGAACCTTCTCAAAAACTGACCACATACTCAGTAACAAAACAAACTTCAACAAATACAAAAAATTTGGAACAATCCAATGTACTTTATCAGATCACCATGGATATAAAACTAGAAGTCAACAGCAATACTAATTCTAGAAAACTCACAGACACATGGAAATTAAACAATGCTCACCTAAATCATCAATGGGTCAAGGAAGAAATAAAGGGAGAAATTAAAGACTTCCTAAAATTCAATGAAAATGACCACACAACATACCCAAATTTGTGGGAAACAAGAAAGCAGTGTTAAGAAAAAAGTTCATAGCATTAAACCTCTATATAAAGAAGCTGGAAAAATTCCATACTAGTGAATTAACAGAACATTTGAAAACTTCAGAACAAAAAGAAGCAAACTCACCTAAGAGAACTAGACAGCAGGAAATAATCAAAGTGAGAGCTAAAATCAACAAAATTGAAACAAAGAAAACAATACAAAGAATCAATGAGACAAAGAACTGGTTCTTCAAGAAAATCAACAAAATAGACAAACCTTTATGCAAACTAACCAAAAGGCAGAGAAAGAATATCCAATTAATAAAATCAGAAATGAAAAGGGGGACATAACAACAGACATGGAGAAATACAGAGAATCATCAGGTCATAGTTTGAAAACTTGTACTCCACAAAATTGGATAACTTAAAGAAAATGGACAACTTTCTGGGAAAATATCACTTACCAAAATTAAATCAGGACCAAATATGCAAATTAAACAGATATATAACTGCTGAAAAAATAGAAACAGTCATCAAAATCTCCCAACCAACAAAGCCCAGGACCAGATGGTTTCAGATCAGAATTCTACAAGATTTTCAAAGACAAACTAATACCAATACTCCTCAAATTATTCCACACAATAGAAACAGGGGGAATATTGCCAAACTCTTTTTATGAGGCTACAATTACTTGATACCCAAACCAAAGAAAGAGATCACTATGAAAGAGAATTATAGATCAAACTCACTCATGAACATTGATGCAAAAATACTAAATAAAATACTGGCAAATTGAATCTAAGAACACATCAGAACCATCATCCACCATAATCAAGTTGGCTTCATCCCAGAGATGCAGGGATGGTTCAACATACGAAAATCTGTCAACGTAATCCACCAAATAAACAAGCTAAGAAATAAAAACCATACGATCATCTCATTAGATGCCAAAAAAGCTTTTGACAAAATGCAATATCTCTTCATGATAAAGGTCTTGGAGAGAGCAGGGATACAAGGAACATACCTAAACATAATTAAGGCAGTATATAGCAAGCCAACAGCCAACATCAAACTAAATGGAGAGAAACTCCCAGCGATTCCACTGAAATCAGGAACAAGACAAGGTTTCCACTCTCTCCGTATCTATTCAATATAGTTTTTAGGTCCTAGATAAAGCAATAAGACACCAAAGGGAGATCAAGGGGATACAAATTTTAAGAAAAGAAGTCAAACTCTCACCATTTGCTGATAATATGATAGTTTACATAAGTGATCCAAAAAAATTCTACTAAGGAACTTTGACAACTCATAAACACTTTCAACAATGTAGCAAAATAAAAGATAAACCAAAAAAAAAAAAGTAGTCCTCCTGTACAAAGATGATAAAAGGGCTTGAGAAGAAATCAGAGAATCAACACCCTTCACAATAGCCACAAATACCATAAAATATCTCAGAGTAACTCTAACCAAACAAGTAGAAGACTTGTATAACAAGAACTTTAAATCTTTGAAGAAAGAAATTGAAGAAGACACCAGAAAGTGGAAAGATCTCTCATGCTCTTGGGTAGGCAGAATTAACATAGTAAAAAAAAAAAAGGCAATTTTACCAAAAGCAATCTACAGATTCAACACAATGCCCATCAAAATCCCAGCAAAATTCTTCAAAGACCTTGAAAGAATGGTACTCAACTTCATATAGAAAAGCAAAAAACCCAGGATAGCCAAAATAATCTTGTACAATAAAAGAACTTCTGGAGGCATCACAATTCCTGACTTCAAACTCTACTTCAGAAATACAGTACTAAAAACAGCCTGGTATTGGCATAAAAACAGACAGGACGACCAATGGAACTGAAGAGAAGACCCAGATATCAATCCACACATCTTCGAACACCTAATATTTGATAAAGAAGCAAAAAAATCAAATGGAAAAAAGAAAGCATATTTAACTAGTGATGCTAACATAACTGGATATCAACATGTAGAAGAATAAAAATAGACCCATATCTATCACCATGAACAAAACTCAAGTCCAAATGGATCAAAGACCTCAACATAAAGCCAGCCACACTGAACCTTATAGAAGAGAAAGTGGGAATTACACTTGAATTTTTTGGCACAGGAGTTCACTTCCTTAATATAACTCCAGTAGCACAGACTCTGAGATAAACATTTAATAAATGGGACCTCCTGAAACTGAAAGTTTCTTTAAAGTAAAGGACACGGTCAACAAGACAAAACGACAGCCTTCAGAATGGGAAAAAATCTTCACTATCCTTACATCAGACAGAGGTCTGATCTCTACAATATACAAAGAACTCAAGAAATTGTACACCAAAGAACACATAATCCAATAAAATAAATGGAGTACAGGCCAAAAAAGAGAACTCTCAACAGAGGAATCTAAAATGGCTGAAAGACACTTAAGGAAATGCTCAACATCCTTAGTCATCAGAGAAATGCAAATCAAAACAACTCTGAGATCCCATGTTACACCTGTAAGAATGGCCAAGATCAAAAACACTGATGACAACTTATGCTGGAGAGGTTGTGGGGAAAAGGGAACACTTCTGCATTGCTGGTGGGAATGAAAGCTGGTACAATCCCTTTGGATGCCAGTGTGGTGGTTTCTCAGAAAATTAGGAAACAACCTTCCTCAAGACCCACTTTTGGGTATATATCCAAAGGATGCTCAATTGTGCCACAAGGACATGTGATCAACTATGTTCATAGCAGCATTGTTTGTCATAGCCAGAACCTGGAAACAACCTAAATGCCCCTCAACTGAAGAACGAATAAGGAAAATATGGTACATTTCCACAATGGAGTATTACACAGCAGAAAAAAAATAATGATATCTTGAATTTTGCAGGAAAATGGATGGAGCTAGAGAACATTATTTTGAGTGAGTTAACCCTGACACAGAAAGGCAATTATCATCACATGTACTCACTCATAGGTGGTGTTTAAACACAAAGCAAAGAAAGCCAGCCTACAAAACCACAATCCCAGAGAATTTAGACAACAATGAGGACAATAACAGAGACGTGCATAGATCTTATCTACATGGGAAGTAGAAAGTAGAAAAAGACAAGGTCTCTTGAGTAAATTTGGAGCTGGGTACCTTGAGGGAGGGTTGAAGGCAGGAAGGGAGAGGCAGGGAGGGGAGCAGAGAAAAATGTAGAGCTCAATAAATATAAAAAAATAAACAAAACAAAGGAAAACAACAAAAGATTAACTTGGAAGAGGTTCATGAGAAAAACACTAGTTTTTTTTTTCAATCCACAAACATGTGATGTCTTTTATTAGTACTTGGATTTTCTCTGTAATTTTTATAATTCTCAATGTACACTTCTAGCACCTCTTGTTAGATATAAGTGTTTTTTGTATTGTATTGCAAGTGGGCTGGGTTTATTTTACTGCGTATGGAACACTTGATTAGGTTGTTTGCAGAGAGCTCGTTTGCTTTTGCTATCTACTCTGTCTCCTGCGACCACATTTCCTGAGTGCTTATCAGTTGAAGCCACTCTGTGGGGTTCCTTAGGGAACCTGGCTAACTGAGGGCATTCATTCCTCCTCTGTGAAGTTGTTTGCCTTTCTTTTCTCACTCTGTTTATTTTGCTCTTTGCCTTGTTTCCCTGTGGAAACAGCACAGAAGGGCAGAGAGCACATCTCCTTTGTTCCTGATACTAACGCTAAAATGCTCCTTCAAGGTTTTAAGTATTTGATGACTGCCATCAAATATTTTGCAGACACCTTTCTCCTTCTAGCTTTTAGGTGTCTTATCTATACCAAATTATGTTATATTCTGTCTGTTTTTTCTCAGAATCTATAGTGATGATTATAGAGATTTTAATTCTTTTTCTTCAAAACTATGGTAATTTTCACATCAAACCAACCTTGAATTCCTGGGATGAAATTCTCTGGGTCACAGTGTATTGTTAGCTGAAAATGTTGTGCCTACTCTGCAGTCTTTGTTGAGGGAGGATTTTGTATCTAGACGCAGTACAGGCAACAGTCTGTAGTTTCTTTATGATGTCCTTTGTCCTGATGAGTCTCGGGATAATATTTGCTACATTGAGTAAGTTACAAAGTAGCCAGATGTGGTGGTGCACCTGTATTGCAAGTACTCAGGAAGCAGAGGTAGGAGTTCAAGACCAGTCTGAGTTATGTAGTTAAGTTTGAAGACAGCCATATGGTGGCCATGTCTCAAAAGAGAAAAAAAAAACAAATCAAAAAAACAAATCCTCCTTATATAGTATGTTGTTCTTAAATATATGTTAAAAACCGATGAAGTCTTCAAGACTTGAGTTCTTTCTTTGTAGAACAATTAGATTTCCTCATTGCATATTATGCTTATTGCCTGTGTCTATTCCCATTTCCAGTTTCTTTCTGTGTCATTTTGATCATCTGTTTTTCTTTCTTTTCCTTTTTTCCTCTGGTTTTCAAGACAGGGTTTCTCTGTATATTTGGAGCCTGTCCTGGAACTCTCTCTCTGTAGACCAAGCTGGTCTTGAACTCATAGATATCCGCCTGTGTCTGCCTCCCGAGTTCTGGGACTAAAGACATTCTGCCACCACCACCCACGATCATCTGTTTTTCTAACACTTGATTTCTTGAAATTATCTAATGTGCTGACACAAAGAATTCACATGTCCCTTTATAAACTTTTCAATTATGTAATAAGTGAAATTCAAAGAATGAACTTTTTTTTTAAATTCTTGAGACAATGTTGCTATGTGTAGCATGTCCTGGAACTCTTTAGACCAGGCTGACTTCGAATTTACAGAGATCCACTTGCCTCTGCCTCCTGAGTGCTGGAATTAAAGGCGTGCACTACCACTGACCAGCTAAGGATCAACTTCTTTTAGGCCTGCTTTTCTAAATAAAGGTCCTGAGTTCAATTCCCAGCAACCACATGGTGGCTCACAACCATCTATAATGAAGTCTGGTGCCCTCTTCTGGCCTGCAGGCCTACATGCAGACAGAATATTGTATACATAATAAACAAAAAAATATTTTTTAAAAAGGAGTTGATTCTTTTTTATAAAAAAAAAGACATATTTTATTTTAATCACATGTATGTAACTCTGTGTGGGTGTGTGTGCTTGTGAATACAGGTGCCTGTGGAGGCCAGTGGTGTCAGATTCCCTGGAGCTGGAATTGTGGGCAGCCATGACGTTACCTAATATGGGTGCAGAGAACCCAAAACATGTTCTCTGAAAGAGCAGCATGCACTTTTAACAGCTGCACTATTTATCTCTTCCGCCCCAAGAATCAACTTTTGACTGTGTTTTTCATACTTCTATATTTTTATTCATCTCTCTCTCTGTCTGTCTCTCTGTCTCTCTCTGTAGTAATATTTATTATTTACTCTGGTGTTTTGATCCTCTCATTTGTCTAGTTCCTGAAGGTCAAATTTTACATTCTGACATAATCAGAAGAACAGTCTTGATGGACTTTGAACCCACCTCAGATCTTATCTCTGACACAGGCGTACATTTTCCTCTCAGACACTTTTAGCTGCATTCCATAAATATTGGCATGTTTTCATTTCTAGCAAGTTGAAGATATTTTTCTAACTACCTTGTGGTTTCACCATTAACCAGTTTATCTTTTACATCTTTTTAAAAAAAATCCTAATATTTATTCAGTTCCAAAATCCCCTTCCATTGTTGAGTTCTAATTTAACTCTATTGTGTTTGAAGAGCATAGTTTATATTGTTTCAGAGTGTTGGGTTTATTGAGATTTGTTTTAGGGTCTAATATGCTGTCCACCTTGTTTTAGGGTCTAATATGCTGTCTACCTTGGGAAATGTTCCAGATGTGCTCGAAAGTGTTTTCCTGCTGTTGTTGGACAGAGAGTTCAGTAGATGCTGCTCACGCCAGTGGACTGGTAATGCTGCATAAATCTCATTGCTAAGCCTTTGGGACATAGAGTATAAAATGATTATTTCTATATTTCCTCATATTATTAAACATCTGTTTTTGCACGGTAATAAAGCTAGCTCTTTTATATACTGTCTGCCTGGCATGTGAACCATATCACATGTGTTCTTTTTGGGAGCATGTAGGTGGTTTGCATGTTTTGGTCCAGTCGGCCCTGGTCCTTTGACTGAGGTGGCAGGTGAGACTCTGAGTTTTAATGTCATTACTGGCAGGTTAGATGTAGTAATTCGAGCAGCGAGGCTGCGTCCCCGGCACCCAGCCGCCCGCATGGCTAGATTATGCCCGAAATAATTACACGGAAACTGTATTCTTTTAAACACTGCCTGGCCCATTATCTGTAGCCTCTTATTGGCTAGCTCTTACATATTAATCTAACCCATTTCTAATAATCTATGTAACACCACAAGGTGCGCTTACCAGGAAAGATCTTAACCTGCATCTGTCTGGAGTGGGAGAACCATGGCGACTCCTCGACTAAGCTTCTTTCTCCCAGCATTCTGTTCTGTTTACTCCACCCACCTAAGGTTGGCCTATCAAGGGGCCTAGGCAGTTTCTTTATTAATAAGAAATCACTCCCACATCAGTTAGAGATATATTTGCCATTTTGTACTTGTTATGTGTATCTGTCTTTTTCTTCTTCTGTCTTTTTACTTCCTTATTTTGTCCCAAATAAGTATTTCTTTGTAGCATTTTTGACTCCTATAGATTCCTTAGTTATTTTCTTATCAGCTTCAGTAAGGTTATAATATATGTGGTCATTCACCCCTGGGAACTTCTAACCAGTATGTGCTGAATTCTGAGAAAATAAAACCCCTTGTCCTTGCCTAGCTCCTCTCTTATTTGTGCTAATGCATGTATAAAATAACATAAAAATATAATTATGTAAGTATAATATTATCTTATGTAATTTTATGTCTTTTGCAAAAGTGAAGGGAATAAAACAGAAATAGAGAAAGAGACTTTGATATTAAGTCACATATTTATCATTTATGGCAGTTTTCATTTCTTCCTGTAAATTCTGATTACCGTCTGGTTTCAATCCCTTTCTGCCCAAAGGACTTTTTATATCATCTTGTAAGACAAGTCCTTGAGTCATCTCTGCTGCGAGCCCTTTTATCCACTGGCTTATATTTTAATCTGAGACTGTTTTCATTTAGATTTTGTTTGAAGGATAGTTTTGATTACTGTAGAATTTTTCTTTTGGCAGGTTTAGTGTTTTTTAACTAGTTCTTTTGAATATGCCCTTTTGGTTTCCATTATCTTATATGAAAAGGAAGAATTGAAGTTAATGTATTTTCTAGATGAGAGGAACCATTTTTCTCTTGCTGCCTTGTGTGTGTGTGTGTGTGTGTGTGTGTGTACTTGTGTGGTTGTGGGTGTGAGTGCACATCGTGTGTGAAGGCTATATGACAACTTTGGCCGTCATTTCTCAGGACAGTGTCCATCTTCTATTTTATTTTTTTAAACCAGGGTTTCATTGGCCTGAAACTCACCAAGTAGACAAAGCTTCATCTCTACCTGCTTGGTACTGGAATTACAAATACAAGAACACACTACATTTCCTGGCCTTTTTAAATTAAAAAAAAAAAAAAACTTAAATGTGGGTTCTGGGGTCATCATGATTGCAAAGTATGGGGGTTTGAATGAAAATGGCCCCCATAAGGAATGACACTGTTTGGAGTTGTGGCCTTTTTGGAGGAAGTGTGTCACTGTGGAAGTGGGCTTTGAGGTCTCACATATGCTCAAGCCATGACAAGGTGACCGTTTACTTCCTGTTGCCTGCAGAAGTATGTGTAGAACTCGCAGCGCCCTCTCCAGCACCACATCTGCATGCATGCTGCCTTGCTTCCCACCATGATAATAATGCACAACCCTGAAACAGTCAGCCACCCAACTAAATGTTTCCTTAATAAGAGTTGCCGTGCTCATGGTGTCTGTACAGCAATAGAAACCCTGACAAGGTATGAGATGTACTGAGAGCTCCCTAGTCTTCTCTTGGTAATGTTGTTTGGTTTTGTCTTCTGAGGCAATAACTTCCTATTGTAGCCTTGGCTAGCCTCTACCTCTGCAGGGCTGGGATTAAAGGTGTGCACTATCATTCCTAGCTTCTCTTGCCACTTCTAAGATGTTTGGTCTTTGTTTTCAACAGTTGAACTATGGAGTGGGTCCTTTTGTTTTGAGGCACAAGACTTTCCATTCTTATGTTATTTATTTTCCTTCCCTTTTTTCCTTTCTGTCCTCCAAAATAGGTCATTTGTACTGACTTGTTTCTTCCCTTCTTCCCTCCCCACCTCTCTCTCTCTCTCTCTGTGTGTGTGTGTGTGTGTGTGTTTGTGTGTGTGTGTGTGTGTGAGAGAGAGAGAGAGAGAGAGAGAGAGGCACATGGAAGCTAGAGATCAACGTTGACTGTCTTCCTTAGCCATTCTCCACCTTAAAATTTTTATAAACATTATTTTTATTTATGATTTGGGAATTTCCCATAATGCACCTCAATCACCCTTACTTCCCAGTTCTCCCAGTTTCACCCCCCTTTTGGCCTCCCTCCTCAAATGTTTAAAAAGTCCAATTTATGTTGTCCATATCATCACTGGAGCACGGTCAAACTCCAAACGGCCAGCCTCTTAAAGAAAAGTGAGTCTGTCTCCCTGCACACCTGATGTGGGAGTGATTTCTTTCTAATCTGTTGCTTTCATTGATTAATTAATAAAGAAACAGCCTAGGCCCATTTGATAGGCCAACCCTTAGGTGGGTGGAGTAAACAGAACAGAATTCTGGGAGAAAGAAGTTGACTCAGGCATTCGCCATGATTCTCCCATTCCAGACAAATGCAGGTTAAGATCTTCCCTGGTAAGCCACCTCGTGGGCTACACAGATTATTAGAAATGGGTTAGATCAATATGTAAGAGCTAGCCAATAAGAGGCTGGAACTAATGGGCCAGGCAATGTTTAAAAGAATACAGTTTCCGTGTAATTACTTCGGGTATAAAGCTAGCTGTGCGGGCGGCCAGGTGCCAGGAACATAGCCCACCGCTTCTATTACAACACACACCCCTCCACAATAGCCATCTATTGTGGAATGATGTTTGACGTCTTTTTGTATGTTGCTTTTATTGTTTGATGAATAAAACTGTTTCAGCTAAAGGCTTAGCAAAGTCAAGTGGGAAATCTGAACAGAAATATATAGAGAAAGTAGGCGAAGTCAAGCAGATGTTAGCCAGCCAGTCACTGAGGAAAGACAACATGTAGAAAATGAGGTAACACCACAGTCACAGGGCAATACATAAACTAATAGAAATAGATTATTTTAAGATATAAGAGCTAGCTAGAAATACGCCAAACAGTGCTGCAATTAATATAGCTTCTGTGTGATTATTCGGGTCTGGGTGGCTGGGAAACGAAAGCACAGTCTGTTTACAGTGGTGAGCTACAATTCAGCATCATGGTCACAATGTTTTTGTCTTTGTTTGCTTGTTTTCTGAGACAGGGTTTCTCTGTTTACAGCCTGTCCTAGAACTAGCTCATATAGACCAGGCTGGCCTCGAACTCACAGAGATCCGCCTGCCTGTGCCTCCCGAGTGCTGGGATTAAAGGCGTGTCTCTTCAATGGTTTCCTGTCTAGGTTGTTATTTTTGGGATAATGGGGATGGGAGTATCAGAAACCTGTTATATCTCTCTTTCTCCACTATGAGTCTGCAGTCATCAACGCCACTGCAGAAGAAGGTTCTTTGTCCTTTATAGTCAGTCAGCAGGAGCACAGATCGTGGGTTCCACATAGTATCTGGCTACAACACAGACCAGACATCCACCTGGCTTCCAGCATCAGCTTGTACCTCGGAGCGGACTTCAACATCGTCTCCGGTGGCAGTACAGGTCACAGGCACCAATACGGACCCTGGCTGCAGTCCAGCGCACAGATGTCATCATGGCTTCGGGTGGCAGCACAAGCCACAGACATCGTAAGGCTTTCGGTAGTAACACAGGCCATGGCTGTGGCTGGACCAAGGACTCAGACATGGCCCCTGGTGTTAGCAGGCCACAGATATCTCCAGGTCCTCCGGCAGGAGTACGGGACACACACATGCACATCAACACGACCTCCTGATGGCAGCTCAAGCCTCAGACATCGGCATGGTTCGGCGTCTTTCCACAGCATCTGTATCACTCCACTTCTTCATCGTCCCCACTGCAAACTCACACGGGGCAGGGGCACTGAAAACTGCATCGCATTACTCAGCACACCTTTTTGCCCGCATATCTCTGCATGCAAATGCTCATGGCACAGGTCTGACTCAAAGCCTCTGCTCTCTGAAGCACCATAAATACCAGGTCATTGCCACGACTTCTTTGATCACAGCCGTACTTCAGGTTTTCACCTTCAGTAGCCACGACATGCTCCCCAGATCCGGTTTGGCAGCACCAGTTCCTCCTCGAGGTCTAGCAGTTTGTACATGAAGTAGGTATTGGGGTTCACCTACTTGAAGCGCTAGATCTGTGCCTGATTGCGGCCACAGGCTCTTGATCTTGGTGGGGGATTAAAGGCCTGCGCCACCACCAGCTCCAACTTGATTTTTGAGACGGTTTCTTACTGACTCTGGAGATCCTGAATTCCACTAGACTGGCTGAAAAGTAAGCCTCAAGGGTCTGCCTGTGTCCCTCTTTCCAGTGCCAGATTTGCGGGCACAAGCTACCTACCAGCTTCCAGTACTGGTGTTCAGGTCCACGTGATTAGTCGGCAGATACTTACTGACTCAGCTATCTCCCACATCCCAGTTATCTTCCTAAGGGCCAGTCCTGGGTCTGCATTTTAATAGTCAATAATTGTCAGCTAAATCGAGCACTGCAAGCAAGAAGGGCTGTCGTCCACTGCTGACATCTGTTAATGGGTAAGAGAACAGACTCGAAACTCGGGGCACTTTAAAGTCTGCCCCAGCATTTCCTCTCCACTAAGCCCTTTCGGTCTGCCCACACGTGTGCAGCCTGGGAAGCCAGCCAGGCTTGTGCGTTTTGGCCTGTGCTATCATCCGGTCTCTGCTGCCTGTATGTATGGCCCCAGCCAGACATATGCTTGCTCTAACCGGGACCAGAATCTTAGACTAATAGAGCCATTCACCTCTATGCACAACCACTGCCTTCCATGTGCGCCATCCACCGCACGTGTGTGTCATCACACGTGTGCCTCTCTCTGAGGCCCAGGAACGTCCTCTGACTCCAGCACCCACAGCCTGCCACAATCTACAGAGCTGGGAGGGTGGCTCAGAAGCAGCCCAGGCGAACGCACCCCCGAGACACTGCCCTCTGACTGTTCTTACCCAGCATTCAATAATTTGATTTGTCCGTTTGCTTCTGTGACAAAGAAGTCCACGTTAGCTTTGACCTTTCATGTCCGTGCCCTCCCTAGAGGAAGACTAGCTCCATGTGCAGGCACGCTCCAGTACATCAGGCTAGTCCATCATTTCAAATACAGACTAGCGTGGTAAGCCCAGATCCTGATTGTTAGCATATGTGTTGTTTTTTTTTCCCTACTTTGTAGCTGCCATGTTGATTTATAAGTATTAGTTTATTTAGTACTCAGGACAATACATTTTTCACTTTCCTTATTCTAACTTTGGTGTTGAGGACAGCTTCAGGTGTAAGAGATATTAGGGGTGACACAGAAGAGAGAAACTGGATTCAGAGAGAAAGACATTAGGTAGGACTAAAGGAGTAGTCAGTGAGTCGCTTGAACCTGAGCTTGGGTGTTCTGCTTCCCAGCTGATGGTCTGGGTATACCACCCGCCTGATTTCTTCTAGGGGAGAACTGGGGATGAGAGTACTGTTCTCAATTCCACCCCCGCTCCACCAACCCCATCCCCGCCTCACCCCCACCCCACCCACCCCAACCTCCCCTGCTCCTGCCCCGCCCCACCCTACCCCTCCCTACCCCACCCCGCCCCTCTTACTAGTCCCCTGGAGTTCCCTACCCCTACAGACTTTGCTGTTATCATAATGTTGCCATGAAAGGGGATTTGAAGTTTGGTTTACAGCAGTTGTACACAGTCTTTTGTTCTAATTATAGCAGGATTAATCTTTCTTTAGTAGATAACTATTAATAATTCATATAATTATCTTTAATAATAAATTTCTGTTTAAAAGCGTCCACTTCTTATTGATTTTCCCAGGGGCATCCCTTCAGTTCCGGGGGTTTGGTTAAAGCTTTAGCAGATTATTAAGACTTCCATGAGTAGAGATTCTGATTTTTTTTTTTTTTGGAGAAATAAGGATCACTTTCCAATGGAAGAGGCTATCAAAGCATTGATAATGTCCAAATAAGTAGATAGATGTGCATGGGAGTTACAAGAATAAAAACCTAAAGGGCTCGGGAAATCCTCCTGCCTCAGTCACATGAGTTAAGATTCCCTGGGGCCAGATCTCTTGGTTCTGCCCTGGCTTATCTTTGTTGTTTTTGTTTAAATACAAGGAGAGTATGGTGGACTCCTTTCCCTTTGGCCTGTCCTCTCGGTCACGGAGCTTGAGATCTGAAAGTACCATCCACTGGCTTCCTGGCACTGCGGTTTCTGGTTAGTTTGGCCAACAGAAAGTGCTAGAAAGAAGACTGGAGATTAGGCACTCTGGTTTGGTGTGTGTGCTGCCAGAGCAGGGGTACTAGAATCTGCCATTGTCACTACCCCGGCCTTCCTGTGCAAGCACACGCTAGATCAGCAGTTCTCAACCTGTGGGTCAAGACCCCCTGAGGGTTGAGCAACCCTTTCATAGTGCTCACTTAAGACCATCTACATGTCAGATAATACTGTATGATTCGTAACAGTCGTGAAATCACAGTTATGAAGTAGCAACAAAAGTTCAGGCTGCGAGCCACTACAACATGAGGAACTATATTAAGAAGTCGCAGTATTGAGAAGGTTGAGAACCACTGCTTTAGATGAGTGTTCATGCCTTAGATGTCTTCTGAGTGCTGGAAGCTCACAGAACGCTGATGCAGAGAAATATCTTTGGTTAGGGGAAAAGTTCTATGGTGGTTCATACTGTCAATTTGGCACGATCTGGAGCCACTTAGGAGACAAGCTCTGGCACAGGTTGTGGGGGACTATATAGATACAATTAATTAAAGTTGGAAGATCCATCTTAACTGTGGGCAGCAGCATTCCGTGATCTGAGGTCCTGGACTAAAACTAAAGGAGAAAATACGCTGAACACCAGTGATTATGGAACTTTCTCGGACCAGTGTGCTCGGACTTTCTCTGTCCTGCCAACCAGCTCCCAAATCACAACGTTATTAATTATGAAAACTCAGCCAATAGCTTAGCTTGTTTTTAACTAACTCTTATAACTTAAATTAACCCATTTCTACTCAGCTATGTGTTGCCGCATGACTCGTGGCTTTACTCTCTCCTCCTGCATGTCTATCCCCGGCCTTCTTCCCAGCACCTTGTGAGCCTGGAAATCTTGCCTAGCTATTGGCCATCCAGCTATTTGTTAAACCAATCACAACAACGTATTTTTACATAGTGTAATCGAATCCTCAGTCTCCGCTTCCTGACTGTGGACAGAGTGTGGTCAGGGCTTTAATCTCCCTCTCATACTTGACCATCCACTGAACTGGGAGCCAGGAGCCGCCTTTTCTCCTTACGTTGCTTTTGGCAGGTGTTTTGTTACAGCAAGAAGGAAACAGCTAAAACAAGGGTCAAACAAGAAGCTCTCAGACCTTTGAGGAGGACCTGGCTTGGCCATTCTTTGCTATGTGACCTTTCCACCCTCTGGATTTCAAGAGCTTCATCTGTATAAAGAAGTGTTTGGTCAAAATCAGAGGTCTTTGTACATCTTTTTCCTATGTGTCTTGAAAGGGAATGTGAAAAATATCCACAATGACACACTTTTAAAAATGTATTGTTCTCTGAGTTGAGGCCAGCCTCAACTAGATCTAGAGAGCGAGTTCCAGGACAATCAGGGCTACACAAAGAAACCCTGTCTTGAAAAAAAAAGAAAGAATAAGAAAATATTGCTATTTTAAATAGTTATAAAAGAATTTAGCATGCAAATTTGTTATTATTAACATTTAAATATAAAATATTTACATCATTTCTTCAAATATATCTAATGCAATTTCAATATCCTAGTGAGTTTTGGATGCAATATCATTTGTTTAAAAAAAAATAGATGTTGGCAACCAATTAAGCTAACCAGGTTCCTTTACTCTCAGAGGCCTGCTCCGAGGTGCGATGAAGCCCTCCTTCTTGGTAGTGTAGCAGCCTATTCCCTATATGACTGCCCGAAGGGACCTGGGAGACAATGTTCTGGTATGTATTCATGTCAGGGTCCTGACAGGTAGGTAGTGGGGCGTCTTTGGGAAACCCCAGGACACAATGGCCATCGTGTCCATTTGCCCTAAGCTGCAGAATGACATGTGATCGAGGCCCTGAATAGAACCAAATTCAAATTCCCCACCTACCAGAAGATCCGTATCTCTAAGAAGTGGGCCTTCTCTGATGCAGATGAACGTGAAGCTATGGGAGCTGTGAAATGACTTATCTATGATATCTGGTGATCCAGTACATTCCCAGCCATGGTCCCCGGAAGCACTGCACCCCAGGGCCTATCAAGTCATGTTCAGTAAATAAATCTCACATCCACTCTGAGGAAATCCTGGCACCTTCTGGACAGTTGAGCATCTCCTTCCCAGCCACAAAACTCACTGAGGTGGATGATGGACTCAAACTTAGTATGCTGAAGGAGAAGCGCGTGGTCACAGAATTAGCGCTGACGCACTAGGTGAAGAATGGGAGGGCTGTGTTGTCTAAATCAGGGGTGGGAACAACAAGCAAGGTTTTCCCATGAAGCAAAGGACAGAATGTATCTGCTATTGAGTAAGGGGCATTCTTGTTATAGACCAAGGAGGACTGGAGAGAGGAAGCTCACGTCTGTTTCAAATGCATTCAGAATGCAGATCGGAGTAATTTCAACATGGGTTCTGAAAAAAAAAATAAAAGAAGAAATAAAGGAAGGAAGAAGGAAGGAAGGAAGGAAGGAAGGAAGGAAGGAAGGAAGGAAGGAAGAAGAGAGAGAGTATTGGCGCCCATAAGACTCTACAGTGAATACACAGCTGACGGACCAATAGGCAAATCCACGGGAAGTGTATTTACACACGCCCACATGGAGCGACCCGTTTTGCAGAGCTGCAGAAAAACTTCTTGTCTTTTGGAAGTTACTGGCATATCTGTGGAAACCTTGTGAAGCCATGATGCTTCCCTTCAAAACGGGATTCATTCCCAGAACACCTCACTTCTACCCAGGCAACAGAGAGATCTTGCTTCATTCCCCCACACCATGAGGCCTTAGAGAGATAACATTCACTCTTTGTTTTAGCAGTCAAATTTACACAGAGACAATCTCACAAAACTACCTGCTAACAGACCACATAGACTTTTCTATAAAAAACAGGCCCTGGGCAGGAAGGCATCATGCCCCACCTTTGCTAGCAAACAAGTCTAGGAGTCCCCAAAGCTGGTTATCACCAAAGAGATTGGATGAGGAGAATGGGTGAATCCAGGACTCAGGGATGTTTAGTAATTTTATCTAATGGTTTGGAATGTCAGGTACTTCCTTTTGAATGCTGGCTCTTTCCTGAGTGGTGCCACCTCTTCCAGAGTACAGCTTTGTCAGGTCCTACCTGCCCTTTTGTGATTTTGATATGCATAATATTATTGTCCTTGCCTATGGAATTTTCCAACTATGTCTGTAAAAACTAGAAACCTCGTGGAGATGAACCCTTACTCTTCTCTTTCTTCTTCTTCTTCTTCTTCTTCTTCTTCTTCTTCTTCTTCTTCTTCTTCTTCTTCTTCTTCTTCTTCTTCTTCTTCTTCTTCTCTCCTTGCTACTTCATCTACTTCTTCCCCTTACTCCCTTCCTTCTTCTCCTTATTCTTCCCCTTCTTCCTCTTCTCCACGCCCTTTTACTTCACTTCCAACCCCCCCCCACATTAAAAATAAAGAACATACAGAGGTAATGTATTTGAGCTATTTTTTACCCTCAGATCCTCGCCTGCCATATACATCCAATTCTGAGCCCTGAAGGGGTACTGAGGCTGATACTCAAGCCTCAATAATAAGAGAGGGGGTATTCCTAGACTGACAGATACAACTGTGCCTTAGTGGCGGAGGCCAAAAGAGAGTCCAGAATCCAGGGCTTTCAATTTCTGTGAAGCAGATGGTGCCTACCAGTGTGTTTCAGATAGCTGTTAAACAAGGGTCAGAAGCCCAGAAGCAAGACCCCCAAGATTCAATATCTTTCTACTCCATGTGTCCTGCAACACAAACACAGACAAATTGTTCTGAAGAAACAACACACTAATAAAAATAAGGAGTAGGCTGCAGACATGCTAAACTTTAATCCAAGAGAATGAAGGAAGCTGAAGAAAACCTCCTGGATTATTTTGGCATCACAGCTAAATAAATACTGTGTTTGTAGATGGAAACTTAAATATTTTATGTTTTCTGGATTCAAAAGGTTTTCATTCATATATATTATCATATATGTATACCATATATATTGAATTCAGTCATTAATGTAATTTGGGAACATTATGAATCAAAATTTTGGTAAACAGGAAAAGTCAAATGAAAAGAAGTTCACGTCGCAAAAGAAAAAAAAAGGTATGGAAAGTGGTTAAAGAAATCTCTGTGCTCCAAAACATTAGGAACCAGATCTCTCCATGCCACAAACTCAGGTGTGTGCATTCCAGGTAAAGCCCGCACAGTGTGAGTTGGAAAGGGCTGGGGAGATGCACAAGCTCAAGGACCTAAGTGGGGATTTTCACCACCCGTGCACAAAGCCAGGCACAGCAGTGTGCGTGTGACCCAGCACAGGAGGACGTGGTGGTAAGAGGATCCCTGGAGCTGGCTGACCAGTCGGGCTAGCCAATCAGTGAGCTCCGGGTTCAAGGAGAGACTGTCTCGGAAAATGAAGGAATACAGTCAATGCCAATCCCTGACTTTCATATGCACCTGCACACATGTGCATGCATGCCGTAGTTGTGTCTCTGCCCTTCCCTGAACACGTACAATAATTGAATTGACAATCAGCCGAGAGGGTCTGAGAAGATAAGACAATAATCCAAGTCCGTTCTCTGTCTTGGGAGCCCCAGGCAGTCTGAGACTCTAGACACATATTCTCTTCATTCCCTGTGCTAAGGGAGGTCACCCATGCAGGGTGGCTTCTCAGAGTCACATCTGAGAGGGCCAATGCTGCCGTCAGGTATGCAGCTGTGTGACTTGGGCAGCTTCTATCACTAACGTCTGCTGCCTCATTTCCATGATCTGCAAAATGGAGACACACACAGCTCCACCTCGGGCTCCCCCCTCCTCTTATGCATGGATGAGTGCGCATGTGCATACACACACACACACACACACACACACACACACACACACGCTAACCAAAAGCCAACATCAAGGGTGCTTTCCCTTAGGCACTTGTACTTTTTGAGACAGGGACCCTCACTGGACTGGAACTTGCCAATAGACAAGGCTGGCTGCCTAGCTAGATCCAGGGATCCAACCGTTTTTTACCCTCTCAGACCTGAGATCACAAGCACATATCTCCAGCCTAGCATTTGTACCTGGGTGCTGGGGTCTGAACTTGGTCCTCATGCTTGCAAGGCAGGTGCTTTCCTAACCAAATCATCTCCCCCGTCCCTCCTGGGGATTCGTTCAGGGTTCATTGAGATGACAAATATAGCCAGTACATGATAAACGCTTGAAGAAGAGTGTAGAGGATTCTGGAGAGTTCTCCCAACCAATACACTCTGGGAAGGAAGCCAAGATCCCCCTTGCCTCCAGTCACCGCGCCCAGCGCCCGAGTGAAGGCGATGCTGTCACTGAGTCTGTCTTGGCATTCCTGTGACAGAAAGCAGAGTGCTTACTCGTTGACTCACTTTTGTGTGTTAGTTTTTGTTTGGGGTAAGTTTTTTTCATTTACCAGGGCTTTTTTGATTTAAAATGAAATGTTTACAACAGTCAATATTTACCCACAGGTCCTGACCTTTCCTTCTTCAAGAGGGTAACCATTTCTGGTATCTCTCACCAGAAGCAACAGCCATGGATTTGGACATTTGGAGAGTGGTTTTGGCAGGCTTCCTAGGGTTCCCCCTTTTCTCAGAGAGAGGATTACAATCTGCCTCTGCATGCGTGTGAGACCAGAAAATGACTGTTACTGCTTTCCAGGAACAGAAAGAAAACAGATACTCATTCGTGCCCTCCTTGAAGGACTGGGGTTGCCTGGGGGCCAACTTTGAATCAGGCAACCCAATATTTGAGCTTTCTACAGGAGAAACAGAATGAGACATTGATATGCTAAGAAGTCACTGACCGAGTTAGTGTAGCTACTGCTAGCTCTGATGTTGATTTTACACTAACTTTATTGCTCAGATGCTGGCCCGGTAGCTGGCACTGGCTGCCACCAGACACTGGCCCGGTAGCTGGCACTGGCTGCCACCTTGCTGCCACAATGGGGATCCCACTGTTTGAGTTCTGCATTATTTGTTTTCTGCAGGCGCAAAGGGAGGCCTGTTTTCTTTCTCTAAAGATGCCGCTTGCACCCACATTTTCCCTACGGTCCCCCTTCTTCACTGCCCTTCAGAACTCAACTGTAATTTATGGGTTCTTGAGTTGTTTTATCTAAATGACTTATTTTTATTCAAAATTTCATTTTGTTCTGCGGCAGGCATGAGAGCTTGGTCGGTAAAGTGCTTGTTGTGCCAGTAGTGACATTAGTTCAACAGCACCCATGGAAAGTCCTGCATGTGGTGGCCTGTGCATGCAGTCCTTGAGCTGGGGAGATGGTGACGGGCACTTTCAGGGGCTTGTCAGCCAGTCTAGCTAGTCAGGAAGCCATAGAGACCCTGCTTCAAAGAACAAGGTAGATGGTACTTGAGGAGGAAGGACACGAGCTTATCCTTTGATCTCCATATGTACCTGCAGATATTCTCTCTCTCTCCCTCTCCCTCCCCCTCCCTCTTTCCCTCCTTCCCTCCCTCTCAGGCAGGGAAGGCCTTTTGTAAAGAAGAATGGAAAGTCATAGGCTGTGTGTATTGATGGTCTATTCTTATCTCTTTCTGTATCCATTTCTTGAACCATTTAATCATAATATCCTCCCCCCCCACCGTTGGAGTCAGGTCCTACTCTATTACTCTTATGACTTGCTTTGGCCAATGGAATTCTAGTGATGGAGGAGGGTCATTTATCTATCTGTTGCTCTCAATGGTAAATGAATAAAGAAAACTGCTTGGCCTGATAGGGCAGAATTTAGATAGGCGGAGTAGACCGAACAGAATGCTGGGAGGAAGGGAAGTAGGGCAGTCGCCATAGCTCTCCTCTCTGAGATGGAAGCAGGTTAGAATCTTTCCAGTAAGCCACCACCTTGTGTGCTACACAGATTAATAGAAATGGGTTAATCAAGATGTGAGAGTTAGCCAGTAAGAGGCTAGAGCCAATGGGCCAAGCAGTGTTTAAAAGAATACAGTTTCTGTGTAATTATTTCAGGTAAAGCTAGCCGGGTGGCGGGATGCAGCCCGCTGTTCCTTCAACATGCTAGCAAGTATGAATCTACACAGAAGTTTGATGAGTGCATGCACAATGTTCTTCTGCCACTCTGCCATTGCCTAGCCTGCTGGAAGGCAAGAGACATGTGGTTCCGAACCAAGTATCCCAGTATGTTCCAGAAAACACAGGTCAGCTAAGAGTCACTTAAATATACACATGTAGCCAAGTTCAGCAAAGACCAGAACCTTCAACCGACCTGCAGACTGATGAATGAATTCTGTTTCCTACCTGAAGTCATGGTGTTTGGGGTTATTTGTCACCCTGCACCATCAGGGAATAAACAGTGGGTAGAAAGGGGATGCAGGAACAGCACCGCTCTCTGGCAACAATGAGCCCACATGGAATACTTCCCAAGGGCTCTGGAAGTGGTGAGACTTGGAAAAAGGAGGAAGTTTTGAAAGTAATATTCGAATATTTTTGCCACAAGGTAAGAGAGCTGCGTTAGTGAGATTCAGCGTAGGTAAGGTGTGTTAAGGAGTTGGAGCCCTAGGGTGCGGCATCTGTCCAGATCTATGTATGTGATGCCTGTCCTCGAGCACAATAGTTTAGGCTCATGATCCTGTGTCCCTTATTTCTAAAACAGGAAGGCAAAAAAAAGCACCTACCCCATAAAGCTCTGATAAAGAGCAATACGCTTTTTAAATCTTAAAAAAATGAAATTGACAAATAAAATATGTATTTTTAGTGTACAACACAGTGTTTTAAAATATGTATTCATTATGAAATGAATGCTAAGCCAAACGAATTATCATACACATTACCTCACATACTTTATCTTTCCTGGTGAGAACACTTAGACTCTATTGTCTTAATAACTTTCAGGCACACAATGTGTTGTTGTTAACCATGCTCCCTGGGTTGTGCAGCACAGCTACTGATCTGCCCCCTGCTGGTTGGAAATCCGTGGCCTTTCACACCATCCTCAGCCTCCCATCAGCTTCCTGCCTCTCAGAGTCTACATCATAGTGAGATCATAGGACACTGGTCTTTCTATGCCTGGCTCGTTTCTCTTAGCACAGTGTTCTCCAGGGTCATCCACATCATCACAGATGGAAGGGTGCATTTATTATTATATTCTGTGATGGATGAACACCGTGTTTTCTTTAGCCATCCACCCCTTATAGACACTTAGATCAAATGCACATCTTGACTCTTCAAGGAGTGTTGCAATCACCGTGGAAATGCAGATGACTCCAACATTTGATCTGACTTCCTTAGGCTATATTCCAAGTAGCAGAATTGCTGGCTCACGTGGTCTCTTTCTGATGACTTGGGAAGTCACCATACTAATTTCACAATGGTTATGTACTTACATTGCTATGAACAGATTCTGGATGTACCTTCCTCACCCTTCCCTGTCAGCACTCGCTGTTTCCTGACTTTTGGAAAGAGATCTGCATCAGGTATGAAGTAATGTCTATCTGTGGTTTTGGTTGGCATTTCCATGGTGATTGTTGATGTCAAACACCATGCATATTTTCTCTAGAAAAAATGTCTGTTCAGGCCCTTTGCCCACGCTTTAATGGGATTCTTTGTTTTCTTGCTATTGAGAAACACGATTCTTGTTTATTTTGGGCATTACTCTCTTATATATTGACTTACAAATGTTTTCTTCTATTCTGTAGGTTGTCTCTTCCCCTGTGGCTTCTTTCCTTTGCTGTAGAAATGGTGCTGCTGAAGGTGTCCCTCATGTGTGGCTGTTGTTGAAGGTGTCCCTCATGTGTGGCTGTTGAAGGTGTCCCTCATGTGTGGCTGTTGTTGAAGGTGTCCCTCGTGTGTGAATGTAGAAGGTGTCCCTCATGTATGGATGTTGAAGGTGTCCCCCATGTGTGGCTGTTGAAGGTGTCCCTCATGTGTGACTGTTGAAGGTGTCCCTCATGTGTGGATGTTGAAGGTGTCCCCATGTGTGGCTGTTGGAGGTGTCCCTCATGCGTGACTGTTGAAGGCACCCCTCATGTGTGGCTGTTGAAGGTGTTCCTCATGTGTGGCTGTTGGAGGTCTCCCTTATGTGTGGCTGTTGAAGCTGTCTTTCATCTGTGACTGGCTGTCTTACACACACTTTTTCAGCAATACCCAAAATGTCATTGCCCAGAGCACTGTTGTGGAACTTATGCTCTGTATTTTCTCCTAGTTAATTGACAGTTTTATGCCTACATGTTAGTGTTTAGTTCATTTTCAGTTGATTTTTGTGTGTGTTATAATATAAAGATCTAATTTCATTCTTCTGCATTTGGATACCCAGATTTCCCAACACTATTTATAGAAGAAACTATCCTTTGCCCCCTGTGTTTTCTTGACATTTTAGCAAAAACCAATTGATCTTAACATACTTTGAATTGCCCATTGTAAGGCCTGGCTTAGTATTTGTTAAATAAATAAAGTGTGACCTCATTTATACTCAAAGCTTGGTAACCACTTGGGGCATCATGGACTATGCTCGTCTTTTGGTAGGAAGGGTACACTCACATCATGGGAAGGCTTGTTTGCATTCGAATAGGTAGCCATTAACTCTAAAGGACTAAATGCATATTCAGAAATAGTGAGGAGAATAATTTTTCTTTTGAAAATGCACTGCACTGCACGAATGTCCTGCTCCCAGCTACTTCTCCTTGTAAGGCCGGGGCAATACTGGATGTGGATTTCAGGAAGGATGGGAGGAAGGATGCTGTTTGATTTTCAGAAAACATTTCCATTCCCAGTTATTGAAACTGAGTTTAGGCATATAGAAAATGGGCTTAACTTCTTGACGCGCTCCAGTGACAATGTCTCTGTGGACACTTTAGAGTCAGGCTTTTCCTGCACTATCTTTTAAAGTAACATATGTGGGTCAATGTAGTAGGAGCTGCGGGCCTCTTCCCACAGCCCGGCTCCCAGCTGCCTGGCTAGCTTATGTCCAAAATAACGACACACAAATTGTATTCTTTTAAACACTGCCTGGACCATTAGTTTCAGCCTCTTAACCCATTTCTAATAATCTGTGTAGCACCCCAAGGTGCAATTACCAGGAAGAGTCTAGCCCACATCCATCCTGGGTCAGAGCTTCATCGTGTCTGCCCCAGAGAGGAGAGGAAATGGTATCTGTGCTCTGTGCTCACTTCCTCTTCCTCCCAGCATTCTGTTCTGTTTACTCCACCCACCTATGTTCTAACCTATCAGGGCCAAGCAGTTTCCTTATTAATTAACCAATGACCTTCCTCCATCAGGTTAATGGCTTTTAGTTCTCCTCTGATAGGGAAGGCAAAAGATCAAGAGGCATATAAGTGTGAGTGTATGTGTATGAACAAGTGAGTGTGTGTGTGTGTGCATGTGTGTTCCCATGAGCATGTGTGTGTTCTCACAAGCATGTATATAAAGGTGTCTATCTTCTCCTGTCTCAGAGTTGATATGGTTTGGGTAAGAGCTTATCCCCATCCTCCCACTGACTCCTCTGACTTCCTCTGACTACTCTTTCATCCTCCCTCCCTCCTCTACCCTGCAGTGTTCCTGGGTCATTAGTTAGAGCTTTGAACATTAGAAGATTTCAATTACATAAAACTGAAAGAAAAAAACCGCTTCTACCTACCTAAGTCAGAGTGGTAACGTCTTGAGTGGCCAGATCCTTATAAGGAAGTAACACCAAACCCTCAACAAGATTTATGTTGCAAAGAAGCTCACAGTCAGTGAACAGCCCAGAAAGACCACACACTTGGATAAGAATGAAAGACTGGTGGAAACTGTCGGCCGGGAGGGTTTTTATAGGGGAAAAGGGGCCGACCCAAGTGACCCTGGCAGCTGAGTTTCCCTTACACTGTGGGTCATGGCCATCACAGTTGACAAACTGTTTTCTAATGGAATCTTCTCTTCCGTTCTTTATGGAAGTGTTACAAACAACTTCTAACTGTAGAGGTTGTTCATTTGTTTGCTTGTTTTTTTTGGGGGGTTTTGATTTCTTGGTTTTTCAAGACGGGGTTTCTCTGTGTAACTGCCCCAGCTGTCCTGGAACTCACATTGTAGACCAGACCGGCTTCAAACTCACAAAGACTCACCTACCTCTGCCTCCTAAGTGCTGGGTTTAAAGGGGTGTACAACTACCACCCATCCCCAAATGTAGAGGTTTTAACCATTTCATTAAGTTTCTGGGTTATAAGGTTGGAAGTTGGACATGGCATGGGAGAGATTGCTTTGCTCCATGATGTCTGGGGTAGCAGGAGAGATTTAAATGCTTAGAAGGGAGTCTGCATTTGTGTACTGGGATGATCCAGCAGCTCACTGCTTGTATGTCTGGTGCCTGAGCAGGCCGGGGCAACCTGCAGATTTGGGACCATGAATTCTTTACCAATAACCCATTAGATGAGCACTCATCTCTTCTCTCACAGCATCTTCTCTAAAGGCTGTAATTACAGGTGTGCTGCCTAGTTTTATGTCAACACGACACAAGCTAGAGTCATTGAAGAGAAGGGAGTCTCAACAGAGAAAATGCCTCCATAAAATATGACCATAGGGCATTTTCTTGACTAGTGAGCCATGGGGAGAGATTCAGCCTATTGTGAGTGGAGCCACCCCTTGGGTTGGTGGTTCTTGTTTTTATAAGAAAGCAGGCTGAGCAAACCATGAGGAAGTCAGTAAGCAACACTCTGTGATAGCCTCCAGGCTCCTGCCCTGACTTCCTTTGATGACGAACTGTGTTATGGACATGTAAGCAAAATGAATCCTGTACTCTCAGGTTTCTTTGGTGATGGGGTTTCATCACAGCAACAGCACCCTGGTTTCACCAAAGGCTCATCCAGGGAAAAGTCTGCAGCTAAGTGCACTTATATGAATGTTGCAGGTCTCAGGTACTTGTGGGTTGTTGAATTGACGTTAAGGACTGGGTATGGCTACTGCCAAAGACTATCTTCAGTGCCACAAATGGCAGCTTTTGAGCAGTTGGGTTTCATTCTCAATGCATCATAACTATAGTAAAAACTATACTCTCTTTCATGCCTGGGGCTAGGAAGTCATTTCACTTGGCTTTCTGCTTATCCAAATTTGAGGACAAGAGAATTTGACTTGGTACTGTCTTTGGTAGTGTTATGATCGCTGTGATGAAACACCATAACCAAAGCAACGTGGGGAAGAGAGGGTTTATTTGGCCTTTATTCTGCATAATAGTTCATCATCAAAGGAAGACACAGCAGGTACCTGGAGACAGGAGCTGATGCAGAAGCCATAGAAGGGTGCTGCTTACTGACTTCCTCCCCATGCTTGCTCAGCCTTCCTTCTTATAGACCCAAGGACCACCAGCCAATGGATAGCCTCCACCCCCACAGTGGGCTGGCCCCCCATTAATCACTGTCTTAGTTAGGGGTTTATTGCTATGAAGAGACACCGGGATCATGACAACTCTTATAAAGGAAAAAATTTAATTGGGGGTAACTTACAGTTCAGAGGTTTAGTCCTTTATCATCGTGGTGGGGAGCATGGTAGTGTGCAGGCAGACATGGTGTTGGAGAGGTAGCCGAGAGTTCTACATCTGAATTAGAGGCAGCAGGAAGAAAGTGTGACACATCCCAGTGACACACTTCCTCCAACAGGCCAAACCTCCTAATAGTGCCACTTCCTATGGGTCTGTGGCGGCCATTTTTATTCAAACTACCACAATCACTTATTAAGAAAATTCCCTATAGCTGGATCTTATGAAGGTACATTTTTTTTCTATTGAGGGGCCCTCTTTTCAGATGACTCTAGTTTGTGTTGACATAAAACTAGCCATGACAACTGACCCCTTGTCAACTTGACACGCAAACATTATCACTGCTAAGTCATAACCTTTCCTTTCTTGTTCATCCCCAAGACCACACATTACCATCAAAATCACAATAAAACATTTACAAGCTTTAAAAGTCTCAGTTGTTACAAATTCAAACACTTTAAAATTCAGTCTCTGAAAATCCAGTCTGTCTTAGAACCTAAAGTTTCCTTTAAAATTCATTCTTTCAACTGTGGACACTTGGAAAATCAGACATAAGTTAGACACTCTCCTACTTCAAGATGGAAGAACCAGAGCACAGTCACGGTCTGAACAAAGCAAAAACAAACTCCCAACAGTGCGAATAACTCAGTGTCCAGTGTCCAGGATACACTCACGATCTTACTGATCTGAGTCCCTTCTCTGGTTCTGCCCTTTGTCCTTAGGCTCAGGCCAGCTCCACTCAGTTCTTTCTTGGTGCCATCCCATGACACTGGCATCTCCAAATGCTGAGGTCTTCTCCTGAAACTGGGCTGCACTTTCAACAATAGCCTCTCCTCAGTTCTCTTCAGGAACTCAAGCCCTGTCCACAATGTTAAGTCTCAGCTGCTCCCCGTGACCCCTCCATGCCTTCAAAACCAGTACCACATGGGTGACTCTTAACTACCAAGTGCATCTGCCAACAGGAGGTACAACCTTGGCCACTTCTGGACCCCAGCTTCTGTGTGCTGACCCCAAGGACACACTTCCCGGAAGACTTCACTCGTTGATGTCGGTCTCTTCTTCATTACAGCTCAGTCTGCAGTCCCAGCTGACCAGGATTTGTTGTCCAGCAAAACAAAGATTTCACTTTAGTGCTTCTGGTATCTTGTTAATCTCAGCTGATTCTTCAGCTCCAGCTGCATAGGACGACAAATTCTTCACGCACGTGGCCTGGTAGAGTCTTTGCTGCCCTCTGAAGCGTCCTAAGTTAGGCTATCACTGTTTGCATTGCTCTCAACATTCTCATCCCCCAAGCTTCTACAGCACCACCCACTGAGCTCCTAACACTCAATGCTTTCTCGTCCACAGTTCCAAAGTCCTTCCACAGTTTTCTGCAAAACAACATGTTCACATCTGTCATGGCAGTACCTCCTTCCTGGTACCAATTTGTCTTAGGCAAGGTTACTATTGCTATGATGGAACACCATGACAAAAGCAAACTGGGGAGTGCCTCAGGGTTTCTATGGCTTCAGTGAAACACCATGACTATAAAACAAGCTGGGGAAGAAGGAATTTATTTGGCTTAAACTTCCACATCACTGTTCATCATTTAAAGAAGTCAGGACAGGGATTTAAACAGGACAGGAACCTGGAGGCAGGAGCTGAGGCAGAGGCCATGACAAGTGCTAATTACTGGTTTTCTCTCCATGGCTTGTTCAGTCTTATAGAACCCAGGACCACCAACCCAGGGATGTCACCTCCCCCATCCATCACTAAGAAAATGTCCTATAGCTAGAGTTTATGGAGGCATGTTCTCACCCAAGGCTCCCTCCTTTCAGATGACTTGACCTTGTGTCATGTAGACATAAAACTAGCCAGCACAGATACCATGGCTGCCAACTGTGGATTCTGCCACACTGTGCTGTTAGACTCTAATCACTCCAGGCTGAAAGTATCATTCACATTTGTGTGAGGATTGTCATTGGTTGCTTTGGGTTAATGTGATAAATACCACAATAACATAGCAACCTGCAGAGTAAAGGGCTTATTTTTTCTTGTAACTTAGGTTCATCATGGAAGAAAACTAAAGCAGGAATTCAAAGGCAGGAACCTGGAGCAGAAACTGAAGCTGAGACTACAGAGGAGTACTGTCTTCCTTCCCCTGGCAAATGAATACAACTATCACACACCAAAATTAACTGGAATCAAAGTCTAAACAACTCTATGAAATTCTATACAGTGAGAAGTGCATTGGAGGGGAAGCTATGAAACTTCACATTAAATTTTACAATAGATTTTATGCACTTACCCACAGGTAATGGGCACGAGTTACTAAAGAGGATATGGAGCTAATTGCTTTTGTAGGGCTGATTCTCATATATGGTAGATAAGTCACTTTCCTTATGCAGCCTAGGTTCAGCCACATAGGTATCAATGTTACTGCCCACGGTGGTCTGGATCCTGTCACATCAACTGGCAAACCCAGAAAACGCCCCATGAATATGCCCAGAGGCCAGTCTGATGGAAACGCTCTTCCTTCCACATTTGTCAAGCTGACAGCGAAACTATAACAGGGGCTGTGAGAGCAGAAGGTCTGGGGGCCTGCTAAGGGTGACAATTCCACCGTGAAAATTAGTGCTCGACCCCAGACAGAACTGTCTAGAATAAACTAGCCAGCTTCCTCAGCCCGGACCTGCACAATGCCCTCTGTCAGGGTCCTGTCTGGACGTGGCCTGGGAGTGCCGGGTGGGGTCCGTCAGTGGGATGAGGACTGCACAGTGAGGAATGCAGCCCAGCAGGAATGCACAAAAAGCCACTTGCTCAGCTCCAAGTCACAGACTCCTTGCTGAAACTGCTTTCTCAAAGCAAACTCAAAAAATGTTCATTGATTCCCATAATTAAAACTGCAAAGAAGTAGAGTTTCAGACCTGGCTGGTCCAGGGTTTCTCCATGTCACCAAGACCCGAATTCTTCCCATCTTTAGGCCCTGCGTGCTTATGTCAGGTACGATGATAAACTTTGATGGCCAACTCCACGGGGTTTAGAGTCGCCCTAGGTGACAGACCTCTGGGGTGTCTGTGAGGGAAGAGGATGGTGGGAAGACAGGCTCTGAATGTAGACAGTGCCATTCCATGAAATGGGGTGGGTTATTCTGGGGTGCAGAAAGAGGGGAAATGAGCCAAACACTCACATTCATCCCTCTCTGCTTCTTGACTGAGGACACAATGTGACCGGCCAGTTCCCATTTCCTGCTACCACGCTTTCCCAATGTGATAGACCACACCCTCTAACACCTTCCACCCTCCCGTTGCTTTAGCTACAACAATGAGAAAAGTAAATGGCACCTCCGGTAACTTTCTTCACAGGGTACCCCAAGATCCTGCAACTTTATGTCTCCTTAGCAACCTCAATGGAAAACAAAACTTACCACTCAGGTTCTTGAATCCAAATCTCATTGGCTGTCTGTCACAAGCCCCTTGAACCAGTTTGTGGACAAAGGCGATGGGATGCAGTAATTGGCCAGGCCAAGGTGACTTTGATGGGGCTCAGTTTAGAGCAACTCTATGAGGACAGAGTCTGAGCACAGAGAGGGCTTCTCCGTGTGTGAGTCAGATGTTTGTTCACTGTGATGGAAGGCAAGGAAGAAAGGAGCGACTCTGGCTCCCTTTCAGAGTGTCCTGTGCACGGTGGACTGGACCTGTGACTCTGGGCATGGGGTGAGGCAGAGTCTCCTGTCACAGGATTGTGCACAGAGGCCAGGAAACAGAAAAAAGAGTATTCCTGCCTGATGGGTTCCTTCTCTTGTTATCCCACCTGAGTACCACATGTTGTAAGGTGTTGCCCATGGCCAGGGCAGATCGTCCAGCCTCATTTGCTGTCCCACATGGAAACATCCCCCGAAATACCTGGGGGTGGGATTTTCTAGTGTTCTGAGTCTTTCTCAATTTAGTCAGGTAGACAATCAAAATTTACTTTCACATTTTGGGAGATAAGCTGAGATATCATCACCAGAGCAAGGCAAATGAAAACAATCTCTCCAGTTTAGATTCCTGATAAACCAAAGGATGGCAGTCTTCAAGATGGATGAGAAAAATTGGCCTGTAGATTATAACTGTCAGACACAAAACCTTCCTGAATCTGTCATTTACATCTCATGACAGTCCATGAAAAGAGTGAAATTCATTGCCTTCTTCTTTGGTAGATGCAGAAACTGCAGCTAATTAGTGGAGGAAGAGAGTGTATCAGCTATCTATTGCCATAATAATGCTGTGTAACAAACCACCCCAAACCCAGTCACATACAGCAACAGGTGTTTGTTGTGGAATATTCCTTTTCAGTGTGTGAAGATGTGTCACTGTGCCTGGTTTACTAGAAAGCTAAATGGTCAATAGCTAGGCAGGGGTTATAGCAGGGACTTCTGGACAGAGAGAGCCAGATGCAGAGAGAGAGAGAGAGAGAGAGAGAGAGAGAGAGAGAGAGAGAGAGAGAGAGAGAGAACAAGACATGCATGAGGAGAGGGAAAAGCCATGAGTCACATGGCAGCACGTAGATGAATAGAAATGATTTAATTTAAGTTATAAGAGCAAGTGTGATAAGCTTAAGCTATAGGCCTGGCTTTCATAATTAATAAGTATCATGTTACTTTTTTCTGAGCTGGAAAAGTCCAATTACAAGTTTTCTGCTCCTCCTAAGTCTATGGTGTTGAAACGCAATGCAGCTGGTCCTTCCAGGCTCCTCTAGCTCCCTCTGACATGGTGACTAGCCAGAGGTTTGACTCAGTGTTCACGCATCTGCTGGTGGCTGGGGTGAAGGGGAAGTCCTTCTGTATATGTGTTGCAATTTATTTAGTTTTTGTATGCTTATTTTGGTCTGAGCTGCCAGAAATGAACAAGCAGCCTGCACCAATTTTTACCATTCTCTTACAAAGACTGCCTTGAACACCTTCTCACAGTAAGGTGTAAGTGCAGAGACAGTAACACATCACTGTGAGGTCTCTCATAGAAAGTTTCACCAACACCCCCAGTCCAAAGTATGGTATCCCAAAGTCCCAGCATGGTGAAGCCTCTCCTGGTAAGTCTCCCCAGCACTCCCTGTCCAAAGCAAGTCACAGGGCTAAGCGCAGACTCCAGGACCATCTATTAGATATGACCTCTTTGTGAAAACTGCAAGTCACATGACAGAAAGGGATGGACCCCGGGAGATGTGTGGAATTTGGGCCTTTAACACAGTCAGTCTCCCACAGAACAGAAGGAGGGAGTAACTTAACTTGTTTCTTTAAGTTTGCTAAAGAGAGACGAGTGGATTTTGTTTCTCAGTAGGCTTGGGATAAAACTCAGAAGGATTAATCATCTTTTTACCTTATTGAAGCAGCTTTTAAAGACGTTCCTTTTTCAGCTGGTCTAGAAAACATGATGGTTCATCAAAACCTAAAAATAGCATTACCCTGTGAGCCAACAATTTCACATCTGTCTTTATACCCCGGAGAACTGAAAGCAGGCAACTGAACAGACACCATAGACAGTGTCCACAGCAGTGTTGTTCACAGTAGCTAGAGGTGGGGACACCCAAGCATATGTGGGTGATGCATAGCCACTGTGTGCTATAGCCACACAGAAGAATGGTATTCACTTTAAACATAATGAAATGCAGGGGAATCTCCATTGGAAGTTCAGCTTTCTGAAGACCAGTTTGTTGGCTCCTATGATACAACCAGAGAAAACATGCCCATGTCGGAGTTGGCGTATAGAAAGTGATGCCCCAGTACATACAGTCATAGAAAACATGCCAATGTTGGGGGTGGCGTATAGAAAGTGATGCCCCAGTACATACGAATCTGCCCCATATAGGAACTTTCATACACAGAATCAGCCCCCAGTAATATGGATCTGCCCCGTATAGGAACTTGAACTTTCACGCACAGAACCAGCTTTAAAGAGGAAGAAATGAGAGCAGAGTCTTTATTTTGTCTCCACCTGTTCCATTCATCAGGAGCCCTTTGTAGAGATGTTAATCTTGAAAAGAAGAATGAAAACACTAAAAAACAAATAAATAAGGGAAATTCTGGCACATGTAACATCATGGGGCAATCTGAGGACATTGTACTTGCAAAATGTGCTAGGTGCAACAAGACAGATACTGTGTAGTCCTTATGGGGTTAGAGTGTCTATCAGTGATCCCCAGAAGCTCCTGGGAGGAAATGAGAGCTGATGTTTAATAGGCTCAGAGTTTCTGTTTGGGATGATGAGGAATTCTGGTTGTGATGGTTAGCCAGCAACATGGAAATGCTCAGTCCCATCCTGTGAACTTCATGTTACATGCATGTCATCGTAATTTAGAAATGCAGGCTCCTTCTCTATTTAAGGTTTCAGTCGGGCCACCAATCAAATAGCCAAAGAATTTTCAGTGACTGTCAGTCCATGTGAGGTCTGCACCAGCCAATAGGAAATCAATGAGCTCGACCCCTTCCCTCAAAAATCTCTTCGTTAAAATGGGAACAGACAGGTAAAGCAGTGGAGAGGACAGTACTGGGGAATGGAAGACATCTACTGTAGAAGGAGTGCGTGATGGCTCCGTGGCTGCTGTAGAACTTGGGAATGGGCCTGCTAAAACACAAGCACCCAGGACCCATCTGGCTGGGCAAGCTTGTATAATTCAACATTCCAGCAGACTGAGATGTCCAGCCAAGGGTCTGCACAATTCTAACGCTACCCCAACAAAGTTAACTTTAAAGGATTACGTCTATAGATTACAGTGAAAGTTGCAAAATCACACACACACATGCACACACACACTCACTTGGTAGAAACAAGCAATACAAAATAATACTGACAAAGATGATGACCCCGACATACAGTAAATTTCGTGACTGACTACAAGTTGAGGCAGACCTAAATCTCTGTGGTAAAAATTTAGAACACAAAAACTTGTCTAGGAAAATTGGACCTGCTAGGATTAATGTCCACAAATGAAAACTCATGTCATTAGGAAAAAAATCGGCAGATTTTGATGCAGACAAGCTCTGATCAATGAATCAATTTTTTTTTTTTTGTCAGACAAGCAATGAAAGACTCCATTGTGTTTAAAATAACTTCAAGGTCAGCTTTGACCTGTTCCAAACATCTCAGACATTTTACTTCTTCTTAATCTTTTTATTTTGAAAAACGTCAAAGTTATAGAAATGTGATAATAATATAAAGAAGGGCTGAGGGTGTAGCTCAGAGGAAGAGTTCTTGTCTGGGATATTCAAGTGGCATTGAATATTGGGATATTCCTGGCAACACACATAAACACACACATACCACATATACACACACCCCTCACATGTACCACACACCACACATCACACACATATCACTCTCACACACACATGCACACACCATACACACATACACCACACACACCACACACTGCACATACACACACACCACTCATGCCACACACACACCACACACACCACGCACACACACCACACACATACACACCACATACTTACCTCACACCACTCACGCCACACACACCACACACATACACACCACATACATACCTCACACCACTCACGCCACACACACCACACACACCACACACATACACACCACATACTTACCTCACACCACTCACACCACACACATACACACCACATACATACCTCACACACATCACTCACATACAACACACACACATGCACACACCGTACACACATACACCACACACACACCACTCACACATAGTACAAAGGACTTTTGCATACTACTTACTTAAGTTAATGATTGCATTAACATGCAATGACATATTATTGCTTTGATATGCAGACATATATGAAAGAAAGAAGCTATATATAGCTATATATAAACAATACATGCACATATATACTTCTTATATATATATGTTTTACATATACATACACACAGAGACATAAGTTATTGTCCAGAAACAATTTGAGTTCCTGCTGTCTCTTGTCATTGCTTCAAGTGCTACTTTCTACGAGTGAGAATGTCGTCTTACACGACTTCAAACACCATGATAAATCCAAAAATTGAACACAAAGAAACATTATCCAATAAGGACTATCCTTTCATACTAAAATGTCCTTTCTATCATTTTTTTCACATTCTGGTCCAGGACCCCAAATAAAGAAGAAGTGACCCATGACCAGGGTCCCTCCACTTTTAAGGGGCATGATTATAGGGGCTGCAGGATCCTTCAGGTGCCGCATTGATTGCTCCTGCTGATGTGAGATCGTAGCTTCGCCTCTTGGTCTTGGCAACCCTCGTCAAGGGAGTGTGTGCCTCCATCAGAGCCAGGTGTGTCAGAGTGTGCATCTCCATCAGGGCCAGGTGTGTCAGAGTGTGCATCTCCATCAGGGCCAGGGGTGTCAGAGTGTGCATCTCCATCAGGATCAGGTGTGTCAGAGTGTGCATCTCCATCAGGGTCAGGTGTGATAGAGTGTGCATCTCCATGGGAGTCAGGTGTTTCAGAGTGTGCATCCCCATTGGGGTCTGGTGTGTCAGAGTGTGCATCTCGCTCAGGGTCAGGTGTGTCAGAGTGTGCATCTCTATCAGGATCAGGTGTATCAGAGTGTGCATCTCCATCAGAACCAGCTGTGTCAGAGTGTGCATCTCCATCAGGGCCATGTGTGTCAGAGTGTGCATCTCCATCAGGG
>NW_026068079.1:3160620-3208297 GCF_014885135.2 Alexandromys fortis | reverse complement strand
CAGGTGTGTCAGAGTGTGCATCTCCATCAGGGCCAGGTGTGTCAGAGTGTGCATCTCCATCAGGGCCAGGTGTGTCAGAGTGTGCATCTCCATCATGGTCAGGTGTGTCAGAGTGTGCATCTCCATGAGAGCCAGGTGTGTCAGAGTGTGCATCTCCATCAGGGTCAGGTGTGTCAGAGTGTGCATCTCCATGGGGGCCAGGTGTGTCAGAGTGTGCATCTCCATCAGTTTCAGTTGTGTCAGAGTGTGCATCTCCATGAGAGCCAGGTTTGTCAGAGTGTGCGTCTCTATCAGGGTCAGGTGTGTCAGAGTGTGCATCTCCATGGGAGCCAGGTATGTCAGAGTGTGCATCTCTATCAGGGTCAGGTGTGTCAGAGTGTGCATCTCCATGAGAGCCAGGTATGTCAGAGTGTGCATCTCTATCAGGGTCAGGTGTGTCAGAGTGTGCATCTCCATGGGGTCAGGTGTGTCAGAGTGTGAGTCTCCATTGGAGCCAGGTGTGTCGGTGTGTCTCCATCAGAACCAGATGTGTCAGAGTGTGGATCTCCACTGGGGTTTGCTGATTGTTAGTGATTGGAATGGGGTGTGACTTTCTTCCCCCTTTTTTGCTATTGTTTGTTTGTTTATTTTTATGTGGCCTTGTGCAGCAATGTTGGATAAAAGGAGATTTGTAGGATGGGTGACCTCTTGCTTCCACACATCCACCTCCCAAATGCTGGGTTACAGAATGTACCACTCTGCCTGGTTTATGAAGTGCTGGAGACCCAATCCAGGCTCCTTGCATGCTAGGCAAGCACTCTGTTCACTGAGCTACACCCCAGGCCCAGATTATGTATTACAAATATTTTATTTTTAATTATGTATGTGTGTGTGGTGCACATTCATGTGGGTGCCTGCAGAGCCAGAGGAGGTCACTGGGTGTGAATGGTCCAGTGTAAGTGTTGGGAACTGAACCATCTCCCCAGCTCCAGGTTATGTGTTTTGGGCAGGAAGTCCATGAAAGCGTGTCTATTCTTAGTACGTGCCAGCTGGCCCAGAAGAAAAGTGGTGGACCTGGTTCTGTCACCTTCAGTGCTTTTCCCTCTTTCCTGTGCCCAAGCCTGTCTCCATTCTGAGCCATACAGGCACTAAAATCAGGATGAAGGTGGCTCACAAGAGGTAACTCCACCCCTCCCTCCCATCAAGGACTTGAATTTCCTTATACTTGTTAAAGTATGACTGCTTTAAGCTTTTAAATAACATTGTGTAATAGGCACCTTGATATAGTCATTGAAAAGATGAAAAAATTAAGATACTTACAGTGGTGGATGTTGAAGTCCAGTAAGTACAGGTTTGTATGCAGGTCTACTAAAGAGATCAGAGGTCACCAGGCAGCTGGGAATTCTGTGGGTTCATGGGGTGGCAGATGTCAAGGAACAGGTGCCTGGAATTCCATATGATGAATACACACATCATGCTTTTGGTGCTGTATACAGGGACAAGCTGCTCACACTTCGCCTCAATTTTGGTTCCTGGCAGGGACCAGATTGACTTTCCCAGTCTGCAGAGCCCCTGTCCTGAATCTTTATTTGATGTGGCATTTTCCCCGCCCCTGTATGCTGTGAATGTGTTTTATTGCCATTGGTTAATAAAGAATCTGCTTTCGGCCTATGGCAGGGTAGAACATAGCCGGGCAGGAATCTGAACAGGGCTATAGAGAGAGAATAGGCAGAGTCAGAGAGATACCATGTAGCCACCGAAGGAGATAGAAACCTGGGAACCTTACCAGTAAGTCAGGGGCCTCTTGGTAAAATGCAAGATAATGGAAACAGGTTAATTTAAGATATAAGAGCTAGCTAGCAATATGCTTAAGTGATTGACCAAGCAGTGTTGTAATAAATATAGTTTCTGTGTTATTATTTTGGGTCTGGGTGGCCAGGAAACAAATGAACAGTCTCTGCCTACATTTATTCTCTCTGGTCTAAATGCCTAGGCTCATTTCTCTGGGGCACAGCCAAGGCCTTGGGTACCTGCTTTCCTAGAAACTTCCCTCCCAGGACTGCAAAGATGTCTTCCTAGAGAATAAGTTACCACTGGTTGATCCCAGTGCCTTCTGAACCTCTTTTCCCTTAAAACTGAGGAAGGAGAGGGATGAAAACAAAGAAGTTCCCACGGGAATGCAAGAGGCTAGATTACAGTCACAGGAAGGTAGCAGGGGCTCTGAGAGAGCGTTGGGCAGGAGTCAGTCTGGCTGCTGTATGCTTTTCAGGGCTCGAGTGTCAGCTTCCCCGTCTTTAAAATGGGGATAAGTACCTCCTCTGCCATCAGAAAAAGTTGCAACTTACTTGAAAACATTTGAAGGGATGCAGGAGACTGGACTGTGAGGCTCTTCCAGGAGCCCTGGCGCCCTTGCTTCTCTCATCACTCAGACTGCTCATAGAAGCTGTTTGCTAGTCCCTGTCTCCACTCTGCCCAGGTCTCTCAGCCTCCAGCTTTGCTGCACGGGAGTCTTTCTCTCCAGGGCACACCCACTAGGCTTTTTAGCTAGGCCCCAGATTCTCCAAAACACCTGCCTGTGGTGAAGGCGTGACATTTGTCCCCCACCCTTCCCACAGGTCAGCATCCTAACCCAGGCTGCTGGATGGAGACAGGCTCCAGCAGGAGAGCTGTGGAGAGCATCATCCCTGGGCACAGCCCTGGGCTGGAGATGTCAGGGAGTGCCATGGGATGGGTCTGTTCAGTGCTGCATCTTTCTCTGTTTTCATTATGCGGTGTCTTGGGAGGTTCTGTGCACTGAGATGCCCTGTCCTCTCCTGGTCATGGATGATCTGCACCCAAGGACACCTGAGCCAGGCCTAGCCAATCACAGCCTCTCTCTTTAGAGTTTGGAGTGGTACCCAAATATACCAGTCAGCACCTGTTGGCATAAGCAGACCTTTTTGACTGCAAGCCCAGAGAGACAAGGACTCTCTGTGAGTATGTGTGTATGTGTGTGTGAGAGAGTGTGTTTTTATGTGTTTATATGACCATTAGTGTATTTGTGGGTGTATGTGTGTAAATGTACACGAGTGTGTGTATGTGTGTGAGTGTGCGTGAGAGTGTGTGAGTGTATTTGTGTGTGTATGTGTGTGAGTGTGCATGAGAGTGTGTATACGTGTGTGTGCATGAAAGTGTGCGTATGTGTGAGTGTGTGCATGTGTGTGAGTGTGTGTATGTGTGTGAGTGTGTGTATGAAGATGTAAAGAGATCTGTGTGCCTGTGTGATGGGAGAGATCAGAGGAAACTTCTAGCTGCATTTTGTTTTCAGACCTTGAATTCCACAACCCAACCCCTTAATCCAACAGAATGGCACTATTTCTGACTCCTCTGAGTTGGTTCCTATTGTGTGGAGGCCAGAGAACGGCTGTGTGTGTCATTCCTCAGGTCTCAGTTCTCACTCCCCCCACCCCAATTGAGGCAAGGTCTCTGACTAGCCTGGAGCTCGCCAAACAAGTAGAGTGGGTTGTCCAGTGACTCCCAGGGATGCTCATGTCTGTACCATGTGATGTAGACATTTGCTTTGTTGGTTTTTAGCGGGTTTTGGAGCACAAATTTAGGTTCTGAGTTTTTACTATTGGAGTCTTGTCTCTGGTCCCTTTGAACTTCCTAGAATCATTTGATTTCTGCTGATTATAAGTAAAAGAGGGCTCACAAGACTAGTGAGGCTTTGGAATCCCATTGGACAGATACAGAACCTAAGCCTCCACTTCATTCATCCCTGGCTCTGGTCTCACCTTCGTAATCTCAAGTAGGCAATTCTGGCCTCTTCTTCAAAAAGGCTTGGACAACATCATCTACTTCATGTGGTTGGGTGGGAGTGCCTAAATCTTAAGTGAAAACCATGAAAAAAGTTCCTAGGAAGGACAGAGATCTCTGCACCAGCCAGCCAGTGGAATTCCGCCCCTCATTCTCTCTTGCCAGGAGGACAGGGTCACCTGCTAAGGAAGAATTGGTTGACTCCATGGTTGGGCTCCTAGAAATCACAGCTCACTGCAGGTGTTGGGGTGGGAGAGAGCTTCATACGGGAGATCCAGACATTTCCTGACTTTGACAAGCCCAGGTACAAAATGAAAAAGCTTTCGAAGGTGCTACTATGTATCTGCTGATGGGATCATTTTGCCTGTCTGTTCTATCATTGAGCAGTTTGGGTCTTGCCCACTGAGCAGTCCCAAACTACCCTGCCTGCTCTACCTGCCACCTTCCTCCAGGCCACCCAGAGGTCTTCTGTGTTGTCAGGATCCTTCCCTCAAAGCCCTCTATTGGAATTGAGTCTCCTTGTGGCATGGCTCCCCGTCACTGCTTCCTACCAGTAAGGGTCTCTGGTGAGACCCAGAGTACCTATCCTCTAACTCCAGGAGGTCCACAGGACACTCTCTCAATTGTACATGTGTCCTGCTTGCTGTGACTTAGGGAATATGTGGGCCCAGTTATAACCGGGTTTATTAAGCTTGGTATTCTTTCCACGGCCCAGATAGGGGAGTGCAGCTGGGACATTTCTTCTTGGGTCTGTTACTCCAGGGCACAGACTTTATACATCGTTGCTGGATACTCTCTGGGGCTTCTGTACAGATGAGGTTCAGGTCTTCTGACCTATGGGTGGGGTAGAAGCAGAAGATCCGTGCAATGGTTCCAGAAGGAATAGGCTGAGGAGGACCACAGGATTTCACAAGCTAGAGGTGACGGGCCGTCGTCTATCATTCATTCCCTGTTGCTAGTCACTGGATCCCTCTGGGAAATTTTGGTAGAGGATGTTTTCTCCCCTCAAATGTATGGGTAGACAAGAGTTGTTCAGAGAGTAGTTTCTGGATCCTTAGACCTATGCAAGGCCCTATAAACTCAAACTCATGTTCTGGAGAGACCCGCTATTTGATGAAGATCCTGGGCGAGGATGCTCCACGCACAAGCCAGTCAGGTATGACTTTCCTTGGAATCTTTGCTGTGACCCTGGACTGGACTGGGCCCTTCATCTTGCACCTGTGCGCCTCACCTTGTCCAGGCACTACAGTGGTTTGGAAAAGGGTGCTTTTAGGCAAGCAGCTACTGGGAATGTGATGGAAATGTTAATTATTGGTCCCTTACCTCAACTGGTTGAATTAAAAACTCCAGGGTGAGATCTGCTAATCTGGAGGATGGTTCAGGTTTGAGAAGGGCTGGGGCAAGATTTTCTTTATCTGCCTTGCTAGACACAGATATACAGTAATTGCTCAGTGACCAATTATTGCATCTTGTTTTCCTGGTTCTCAGAGTAGGGCTTTTCTCTCGATACACATCACACTGTGGGGCTCCTTCCTTTCGAGTCCAGGGCATCGTATCAGGCTTAGCTTAGGCAAAGGAGGGGACCTGGCCAGGAGGCAGATGCTCTGAAAACAGTACGTAAGATGTAGAGTCTGAAACAAAAGCGTCTTCAGATACCAAGGCTCCTGCATCCCAGAGGAAGCAAGCAGGCAGGGGGCTATGTGGCAGTAGTAAGCAAGGGTTTTGCCAGGCTCAACCAACTGCCAGCTCTCCTCCATACCTGATCCACACTGGCCTTGGCAGATGCTGCCAGATCTTTGCCAGGAATGTACTTGTTAGGCTTTGGGGAGAAGAATCTTTTTTTATTTTTTTCTTTTTTTAATCTTAAATGAATCACTGACTTCAAGGTTTCCAGAAGTTACTAGAAGATTCCTTTTAACTTCTTATATGAGTATTTGCCGTTCAGGGAGTGAGAAGTGGGTGTCTTCACCCTGTTTCTTCCATGGAGGGTAGAATTTCCACAGATTCATTTTTCCAGGGAAGCAGTGTCTTTAAAAAATAAGTACCTGTGTGTGTGTGTGTGTGTGTGAGTGTGTATGTGCGTGTGTGTGGTGGGGAAGTGGTTCTAAGGGGACGATTCTCGAGCTCTTCCTGTCTAGGGGAGTTTGCTTTTATTTTATTTATTTATTTATTTATTTATTTATTTATTTATTTATTTATTTATTAACTATTTCTGTCTCTTCCCCACTCCCTCCCCCTCCCCCAATAAAGTCCCCCTCCCTCGTCAGCCCAAAGAGCAATCAGGGTTCCCTGCCCTGTGGGAAGTCCAAGGACCACCCACCTCCATCCAGGTCTAGTAGGTGAGCATCCAAACTGCCTAGGCTCCCACAAAGCCAATATGTGCAGTAGGATCAAAAACCCATTGCCATTGTTCTTGAGTTCTTAGTAGTCCTCATTGTCCGCTATGTTAAGCGAGACTGGTTTTATCCCAGGCTTTTTCAGACCCAGGCCAGCTGGCCTTGGTGAGTTCCCTATAGAACATCCCCATTGTCTCAGTGTGTGGGTGCACCCCTCGCGGTCCTGAGTTCCTTGCTCGTGCTCTCTCTCCTTCTGCTCCTGATTTGGACCTTGAGATTTCAGTCCGGTGCTCGCTCAAAGGCCCAGAACTCGCTCAAAGGCCCAGAAAATATTTTTAACAAAATTATGGCAGTTTGCTTTTTAAACATGAAAAACCCTACACATGTCTCCTTAAGGTGGAGTCAGGAAAAGCAACCGTTTACAACCCTTAATTTCTACACACGCGTGTGTGTGTGCACACACAAAACAAAACAAAACGAAAAAATCAAAATCAAATCAAGCAACCAAACAAAAACATACCCCTATTGTTCTCTCAAGGGAAGGGTAAGGAATGTGTTGGTTCCTTTCTAGTCTGATAGATGGCAATTCTTCAACTTTTAATTCTAGCACTCACCCGGTTGTGGGAAAAAATCTAGGGCTTTCTCTACATAGGCCAGGCCTTTCTGTTTTATTATTTTAAAATCTATTTTGGGGAGTGGGAGGACAAAAACAAAACACATAAACTCTCTTAAATCTTCCTAAGTCATAAGGAGGAAGGAAACTCCTAAAGAAAGAAAAAGTTTGTATTTTTGTAATTTAGGATTTTTCAAAAAACCAACCCCTTCACCTTTCAGTTAAAGTAAGGGCCTTTACTCAAAATTTTCTTTTTTTAAATTGGAGGAGGGGCTGACCCTTGTTCAACCTTCCACCTCTCTTTTTACCATAGGGCCAGTTTCTGAGCTTTTTTTTTTCTTAAATGATTTTAAGTTTTTTTGGCAGAGGAGGGTAAAAGAGTCCTTCACTGCCATTACACAGAACAGAGGCTCCCCAAATAGTAAATTAAAAATCAGACTTGCTGGGGGAAGGGAGAGTCCCCCCTGGCCCTCAGTTCTCAAATTTATGGGGAGGGGGTAAGGAAAGCCTGGGCTATCCGGATATTCCCAGGAAGCCTTCCAATTGCGCTCTTCGAAACTTTTATTTTAAAATTCAATCTGATTTTGGGGGTGGGGGTTCTGGGGAGGGGAGAGGCGTTCCCCTTAACCCCTTCTGTGCCAACAGAGGCCGCTCCCCAAAACTTTTCGGTGCCCCCACCCCCGCCCCACGCGAGCAGATGCCCCGCGCACGGGGCTGGCGCTGGAAAGTTTGGGGGGCCAGCGGCGGCGCGGGGGCCCGGAGGCTTTGTGTGCGGCGCGGGGCGGCGCGGAGGCCGGCGGCGGAGGCCGAGGAGAGGCTGGGGGCCGGCGGCTGCTCGGAGGCCGGCGGGGGCGGTGCGGGGCGCGGCGCGGCGCGGCGGGCGCGGGCCGGCGGGGCGATCTGCGGTCCCCGCGGCGGTCCCCCCGGCGCCCCCGGCCCCCGCCCCCCGGCCCGCGCGGGGCGGGCGGAGGAGGGAGCGGCGGCGGCGGAGGCGGCGGCGGCAGTGGTGGCAGCGGCATTGTGCGCGCGGCGCAGCCCGGCCCGGGAGGAGCAGGACGCGCTGGGGCCGCCTCCTCCCGCACGGACCGATGAGCCAGCCGGGCGGCGCGGCGGCTCCGCAGGTAACGCGGGACCGGGGCCGGGGCGGGGGCCGCGGCAGCCCCGCAGCTTGTCGAGCGCGGTCGCCGGCTGGGGGCTCGGGAGCGGGGCCGGGCGGCCGGGGTGCGGGAGCGGCCCCCCTGGGGCGCTGCGGGGTGCGGGCGGCGCGGGGGCGGCGGCCGGGGCTGACGGGGATCCAGCACCGGGCGCCCCCCGCAGCCCCCTGCTCGGACCGGAGCCCAGAAACAAAGCGACGAGAGCACGGAGCAGCCATTGCAGTTTGGACAATTCAGATTTTGCGAAAATGCAACCTTCTTCCAGCTCTCCCCCTCCCCCGAAATTTGCAATTTCCCCCCTGACCCGCTCTGCTCTCAGGGTCCCTGGCGACTCCCCGCTTCCACCACAGGAGAGCTTTTCTTCCAGGTCCCCATCTTTGCAACAATCTTTTTTTTTAAAGGCCATATTTCCTTCTTTCAATTTTTTTTCTAAATTTTCTTCAAACGGTAGTTTTTTTCCCATTAAAACGACGCCACCTAGAGGATACTATTTTGTAAATAATAAAAAAAGAAATTAAAATTGAAAAGAAATATTTTTTATTTCTTATTTTTTTCAAAGTTTCCTCTACAAGGCAGTGGAGGGGGGAAAAGATTCTTTTTTTCTATCTTTTTTGCAATGAAAATTTTCACTTTGATCCTTGAAGGAACATGGAGACAATTTTTATTTCTGAAGCTAAATCCAGATAATATGTAAATGAAAATTAAGCTGGAATTTGAATGAATTCAATTCTTGAAGTGGAGAAAGCAGAAATACTCCTTAAAAGCAAAGACAGTTTAGGAACCCAAGTCATTTTAGTTTGAGGGGGGAAAAACTACCTGGAATGGGGAAAGGAGGGAGATCGTTCAGTTTGGGAAAAGCAGGGAGAATTGGCTTTTTGAAGCAATTAGAAATTGTGTTTCATTGTATTTGTGCCTTGTTTTGTTCGGTCGACAAAAATGACTGATTTTACCTTTTGTCAGTCTTCAAAGTTTTTCCATTTCCAAGAAAGAAGCATTTAGAAGAGAAAATGATCCTAAAATGTTGGCTTTGGACACACCCAAGAATTGTAGCTTGATTTTTTTTCATTTACATTTTACTGCTTTTAACTCCTAAGAGTCTAAGAAAAACAGGAACTGGAAAAGTTAGAGTGAAATCCTGCCTGCCTTTTTTCTGGTTTTTGTTAGTGTGTGTGTGTGTGTGTGTGTGTGTGTGTGTGTGTGTGTATGTGTGTGTGTGTGTGTGTTTTGCTTTGATGGAATAATTATGGCTGTTTCCTGATTTTGTTTGCTGCAAGGTCTAAGCATTTCTTGTTTTGTTTATTTATCTAGAAAATGTCAGGGACCTTTTCTTGAGCAATATTCAGTGGGGAAAAATGTCAATTTATATATTGTACGAACTGAGTAGCCCACAGATTTGTCGGAGAGGCCGCCATTAAAATAAGATATGCATAATTAACATTATTATGAAAAACTACAGTGGATTCACAGAAACCCATTTTTTATGACACGCAAGTGACTCAATTGATGAAGATAAGGATTAAACAAATCCTTGTTAAAGAGAATTTCTCCTTCTTAATCTTGTTCATTTTCCCTACTAGAATATTATTATTATTTTAAAATTTGTATTGGCTTCAGGTTTCTTTGTGATGTGGATTTGGAAGTTTATTAATATTTTGTATTTTTCATATTTTTTATTACCTTCAAAGGAGAAGAAATTTATTAGCCTTGATCATTTGGAGTGTGTGTGTATGTGTGTGTGTGTGTGTGTGTGTGTTGGGGGGTAACAACAATAACAAAAAACACAAATTTTACTGATCCAGCAAGAAAAAAAGATGAAAGAGAATGGCAAAGAGATGAAAATTCTGATTTGTATCCATCTTCCCTGGGAAACACACTTTACTGAAGAAATAGGCTAAAACACCAACTCAGCTATTTCTAGCAACAAAATTTATTATTTTCTTTGAAAGAAAAACTAATGAGAATACACACAAAAGCCAAACCAGAGATGCTTGCCTTTGGAATGTGAAGTCATTTTACAAACAGGATTTTATGAGTCAATGGAGGTGAAACAAAAAAGAAAAAAAAATTCAAATGACAAATATTGACTGGATTGAAAAATAAGATTTCTGCTCTGAGACGGAGGGAAATTTGTGATAAATTAAATTAGAGTCTGATTGGATGTGCTGAGAAAAAAATAGAAGTTCAAAATTTTCAGTCCAAAAGGCGTATGTTGGTAGCAATTGGGGGGATCATGTAGGACCTAAAGTGGGAGCTGGGGCGGGTTACCTGGGGCGGGCTACCTGGGGCGGGCTACCTGGGGCGGAGATGGACTACCCTGGACCCAGGATCAATAGCCAGCGAGTCTTGGTGACCTGGCAGTCCTAGTCCAGGCCTGGTCAACCTTGTCTTATGGTGATCAGGCTTCCGAAGGGCTCCTAATTCTGTGACAGGAATAAATGGATTTAACAGTGGCACAGTTTTGACAGTCCCATCACCGCCATTGCATTTTAATTTTAATTTATTTTTTATTTTTGTCACAAAATCCTTCAAGGCTGACTGGCCACATTCTGACATATTTGGAATGAGTTTTTTTTTTTTTTTCGCCCCCGTTAAGTAGCATAGTTAAAATAATATTTTTCCATTGAATTATTTAGGACAGTGTCTTTACGGTCAAGGAATTCTGGAAGGTCAGGAGTTCTGGAAGCCTTGTGAGGTCATGGGCTCAAGTTTAGCAGGGCTGGAGGAGGACTGAAGTCGGGACAGTTGGATGGTAAGGGCATCGGAGGAAAAGTCCGGGCTGAAGATAACAAGTTATCTCTAGTGCAAAGGAATGAGAATCTTTCTGCTCATCCTTTTGTGCAGCCTGCAGTGGGCCAAGCCACTCAGATTCCTGCAGTCCTCTGATGAACATTTTGTTTTGTGTCCTATAGTTATGGCATTTGCTCTGTTGACCTCCCCCTACAGAACTGGTCATTCTCATCATGTTCCCTGTGAAGGAAATAGAAAAAAAAGAGGGGCAAGCTGGTCCTCGTGGGGGCGGGGTTAGCTTTCTTTGTTTCTCTTGGTGTCACTGAGGTGTGAGCTGACCTGGGCCTCATCTCTCTGCTTCTACTCTCTCAGATGATTCGTGGCCACAAATGGATATAGGAGCTATTTTTATTAGTTCATGACTGTTTATCATGCTCATATAATATTGGCCAAAAGATTTGGCAAACTGGACTTGTGGGGTGGTGATGTGATGATGTCCTGGGTTATTTTGGTGAAAGATAATTTATACTTGCTCTCACAGTGGAGAGTCTTATTACTTAATGTTTTGCTTTTCTGCCCAAGGAGATTTTTTTTTCTAATAAGGTTTGAAATTTCAAGGACTAGACTTATAGTTTGACCTGGACCAAGCTAGGAAAAACAGCTTCCTTATACTTTGAGCTGTGCACAAGGCTTGCTTTTGCAGAACAACAAAAGACACGTGGCCTGTGGCTTGTGCCATTTGGGAACGGTTGTGAACTGTCCCAAGGTCAGACACAGTTTCTTCACTACCTTTGCCTCAGCCCTTGGTCCGCTCTCTCCACTGACCTCAGAATCCTTCTTCTTCGTGGGTGATGAGAACTTTCTCGTCCATTTGACTGGGTATAGACAGTCTGGCTTTTCATGGGTGTAGGGAATTCTCAGTACTTTCACTCTGTAGACTTTCACGACAGTTTGTGTCTCCTTTGTGGTTCCCGGAAGTGGCTTTGTAGGTTACTCAGGGCTAGCTCTCCCAAAGCCTTGATGATGGCCTTGGACAAATCACTCCTTCCTGTAGAGCTGGGCTTGTGAGGCGAGCACAGTAGACAAGTTACATGATGGGGTGCCTTGCTTTGGAGCCTCTCCTGGAATTCACTCTTGTAGACCAGGCTGACCGTGAACTCACAGAGATCCACCTGCCTCTGCCTCCTGAGTGCTGGGATTAAAAATGTGTTGCCACCATTGCCCGGCTCCTGATTCTGACTCTTAAGGAGTTAGCTGTAACTGCTTCATCATAGTGTAGAGAAAGCTGCTGAGGCCACATCTGGACTCCCATATTCTGGTGGCCAAATGACATGCATAGAGCTCTGAATGACTAGATCTCAGTTAGACTTAGAATCACTGTTTGTGGAAGAGTTGTAGAGTCCCTTGGTAAAGCAGTCCGCGTTAGAGAAGGGAAGAAAGAGAACACTGGGACAGAGCATAGAGCTACTTCATGCAATGTACAGGCAGCGTCTCCTGAAACAGACTTACCCGGGAGGATGTCTGCGTGTGACAGGAAGTTCATCTCTGCCCACCTGAAGGTGTTGAGCTAGATGGACTCCCTTTAGAGTAGCTGCCCTGGGCCACCTGCTTTATTCCTGTTTGAATGGCTTTTCAGCCACCTGTGAGTTCTTGGCTGTGGACATCAGGAGGCACATCCCAGCTTGCTGGCCTTGGAGGGACATTTGGGCAGGGGCTGTGTCCTCATGCTGGAGAGGTGATGGGGTGGTGTGGAGCTCTGTCTGCTGGCTCAGTGGCTCTCATGTTGCTTTCATTTCCTACTTCTTGTAAGTTTTCCAGAGAAGTCTTTTTGGAGTAGCCCCTATTGGGGCTATATTTATGCTTTAATCACTCTGGAAGTTTGTGGTTTTTTTGTTGTGTGTGTGTGTGTGTGTGTGTGTGTGTGTGTGTACGACTTCCTGAATTGCTGCCCTCATCATCTCGTTCTTTAAACATGTAGTTTAAAGTCAGAGTAGTGTGGTCTAACAGGAATAGAATTCAGACCACAAGTTGAAGCCACATATGTAGTTTCGCATTCTTTAGCAATCTATTAAAGACTACAAAGAAACAGGTGACATTGATTTGGTAAAATGTGTTTTAACCCTGAATTTGAACAGCGCCACCATTTTGACCCACCATCAATATAGAAAGTAATTAACGTGGCAGCAGTGGTTGTGGGAGGGAGCATGATATTGGAAATCTGTGAGCACCCCCTCAGTGGTGACTCCCAGCTCTGACTGGCAGCCTTGCTTTCTGCGTTAAGTACTGATGTGTGGCCAGTGACCCATGGTGGACAGCACAGGGCCAGACAGACCCACATTTTGTCTGGGTGTTGTTCAGGTTAGCCTCAGAGGGCTAGCAATAGCCTTCAACTCCCGTGGCTTCATTGCTGGGACTTCCTCCCAATTTGAGCATTTCAGCTTCTTGCGGCAAGTCAGTCAGTCCATGCAGCTCGCCTGTGTCAGAGTGGTCCACACCTCTGCGCACCCAACTGAAAATGACAGTGGCTGGGGGGGGGGGGGGGGGGGGGGGGGGGGGGGGGGGGGGGGGGGGGGGGGGGGGGGGGGGGGGGGGGGGGGGGGGGGGGGGGGGGGTGAAGCTGAGCCCTGCATGAAGAGGACAGTCATTGGAGTTGGGGTTTAAATAAAATGTTGTCTGAAAGAGATATGAAGGGGAGGGGTGAGAGGAGAGGAAAGAGCTAAGGGGGTGTCAAAGAAATTCATTTCTTAAGTGAAAAGGCCATCAGGAAGTTACTTCAAGTCAGGTGCTACCTCAGATGTTCAGAAAGCTTCTGATGAAAACGTGGGAAGCTAGGACCAGAGTCTGATATCCAGCCTCACTGTGGAGTCACTTTTTGTTTTGGGGCTACAGCTTCTGCATGTGGAGAAGGGGGTGGATAGTTACCCTGACCTTGAAGGGGACTTCCTGATGAGATGAGCAGCTGAGGGAGAACACCAGGCCGTGTGGGCTCCTTAGAGGGCAGCCAGTGTATGCTACTTGACACTTGGTCAAGGGACAGTGGGTCTCCATTTGGGCAGACTGGGTCTCACTGACACTGCTTAAACTAGGTCAGGAAACCTGGAGCTTTTCTTTAATAGGTGGGTAGTATTCTCTCTCTCTCTCTCTCTCTCTCTCTCTCTCTCTCTCTCTCTCTCTCACACACACACACACACACACACACACACACACACCTTTTTAGGTGAGGCTTTTTTTATCAGTGTTCTCTGCACTCTTGTTCAGGGAAACTGAGTGTTTCCTGGTCTGGTCCTTTCAAAGCCAGTGGCCTAGTCTTTAAAGAGGTGTCTGGAGTTTCTGCCTTCCTCTCTGTGCCAGAGCAGCTGAGACCCTTGGGAAGGATCCTCTTCGGCAGCTGGAGTTAAGTTTCTCTCCTCGTGCTCCCTCAACTCTGTGGATTGGAGCCTGAGCTGGCCATTTACACATCTGTTTTTCCAGCCAGCTGGAGACTTCCTTAAGGCTAGAGATCATGGCTTATTCATCTTGGGGTCTGGCACAGAGCAGAAGCTCAGTAAATATTTGATGACTTAATTTGGCTTTTGGAAGTAGCTCAGCTGGAATTGAGTCCAGTGAGGAGTGGATGACCAATTTGGTTTTGGATATTTGGTCCAAACTGGTGTCTTTGTAGGGAGCAGTGTTCTCTTACGATTGGCTCTTAATCGAAACAGTCAAACAGAACCCTCAGCAGGGTAGGGAGTGAGCTTACTTTGACTTTACGTGCCTTGGAGATTTTAAAAATCCCTTTGACCACATTACTGCTCCCCCCATTTGTGTGTGTGTGTGTGTGTGTTTGTATGTGTACAGATGTGTGACCTGTAAGTGTGTACGTAGAGGCCAGAGGTCTGCGTCAGGTCTCTTTTCCCAGAACTCTCTGCCTTCTTTTTTGAGTTAGCGTTTCTCCTTGAACCTGGAGCTCACAGTTGAGCCCGAGCCCAGGACTCTCCCCAGGAGGTTCCGAGTGTAAGCTGCTGCTCCTAGCTTTGACGTGGATTTCTGATTGAACTTGGAACTTCGTGCTTGCACAGGGAGCTTTCTACCCCTAGGGCAGCTCCCCAGTCCTATCGCATTTCTCCGTGTGTGTGTGTGTGTGTGTGTGTGTGTGTGTGTGTGTGTGGAGTCAGGTTGACATCGCTATTCTTAGTTGTTCTCAATTGTATTTATTGACTTTTTTGGAGATAGGGTCTCTCACTAAACGAGGAACTCTCGCATTCGGCTAACTTGGCTGGCCTGGATCTTTCGTGGGTTACAGGCATGTACCATCATATTTGGCTGTTTTTTCTTGAAAACAACTTGTGTTCTGGGGGTTGAACTCCAGCACCTCCTGGAAGTGATTCGCCAGCTGTGCGTGTGTTTGCTTGAGAAGAGAGTCCCAGCTACTTGCCACGGGGCTGTTTGCCGAACATTGGACACAAGGGCCCTCAGACTCCAACTGGCTGTGTGATTTGATACCCAGCCAGCCTCATCTTGGGTTCAGTTCTGTGTTGCAGATGCCAAACTTCAACTAAAATTAATGAGGGAAAACTGAGATTATTGTTTGTTTGCTTAATTTCTTCTGTTTTATATGAAACTTCATCATTTTCACAGTTTGTGCCCAAGTTCAGTAAGGGGATGGGAGTCTCAGTTTGAGGTTGATCACGTGTCTTCAAGTTCACTTCCACTTCCGTATTTCATGTGTGTGAATGTGTGTGCATGTGCGTATGCAGGCCCATGTTGCTTTTCCGCCTTGTTTCTTGAGAAGCAAGTGGCTTTACTCCAATGTGTGGAGTTTTATGTGGGTTCTGGGGATGTGAGCTTAGGCCCTCGTTTGTGTGCACCAAGCACTTGACCCACCGAGCCATCTCCTCAGTGCGCGCGTCTTCCTGTTTCTGAGTTAAGGAGGTGCATCCAAGTGCTTCTCACAAATGAGTTGTCTAGCTCCTGGTAGGGTATGCTGTGACCCAAACTCCTCTGTAGTCCCTTGCTTTGTCTGGGCTTGGCATCCATGCAGAGAGGATAGTGTTTTCCTAGAGACGTCTCTGGAATTCTGACCTCAGATCCCTTCTTGCTATGTCTTTGGGCAGGTTGCCATCTTTTTGCTATGACCTTCTCTAAACAGTGCCAACAACCTATGGTGTTTCCTTCTCTGTAGCTAGAGATGAGCTGTCCTCCCCGTTGCAGAACACCAGTGTGACATTTTTAAGGACTGATGGATAGACAGAACTGGAGGGGCAAGGCTTAGTCCCTGCTCTGCTGCACCACTCGATCATTTGGGGATCTTAACCAAGCTCTTTCATTTCCTTATCTGAAATGTGGGATGACAGTATTGATGATGGCGATGCTTATGGTTGTGAGATGTGAGGAAAACCTTTGTAGTAGACAAGAGCCTTTCTATCACCACGGTGCTGCTTTCTGCTTCCTAATTCAGGCACGGTAAAAAGGCAACACACATTCTGCTGCTTCCCTTGCATGCCTGTGGCAGACATTACTAATCAATCATGGCCTTCTTCTGTCCCCTTGACTCCACTCAGTGTGCTTCTCAGTCACTCGAGTTTAGCATGAGACATGAGCCAGTTTGTCTTTCCTGATCTAATTTTTTTTTATCCGGCCCCTGACATACAGAGGAATGGAGGCTGGACAAGGAAGGTGGAGTGACTTGTCCCTAAACTCAGTAAGTAAGCAGAAGTAGGATTCAAAGTCTCAGATTTCTTCACTTCACAGTGAGCGCTTTTCCTGCAATCTGCACATACCCTGTGTTAAAGGGAATTAAAGCTAATTTGGTCCTGAGAAATAGCCAGAGAATCTTGACTCCTCCTTTCCTTGTTATAATTAGACACCCTTGGGGCTGTCATCAGAGCTGGGCTGGATGGCCTGCTTCTCAGCCCAGACCAAGAGACTGATCAGATTTCAAAGGGAGGGTGCTGGGGGGCATGGTTATGGCTGGAGAGGGTGTCCCTCCCTCACCGATACAGTACAGATCACAGGGGAATGGCTGGCCCTGGAGATCTGGAATGTGGTGTGACATTCTTGTTTATATACCGAGACAGAGGATGCCTTATACCTTCTGTGTTTTAATTTCTACATCTGGGAAATGGGCTGGTAAGAATACTTTACAAGAAGGAACTAAGATGACATTCTTGAAATGATTTTTTTTTTAAAGTTTTTTGAAACAGGGTTTCACTGTGTAGCCCTGCCTATCCCGGAACTCACTCTGTAGACCAGGCTGGCCTCAAATTCACAAAGATCCGCCTGTCTCTGTCTCCCAAGTCTGCTGGGATTAAAGGCGTGGGCTTTGGTGTGCCTCTTAACATCTGAGAGTCCGAGGTGCTCAGACGCTGCAAGGATGTGGAGGAACGCACTGGTGATGACTCTGTTCTGATCTTAACCAGGGAGGGAGGAAGAACGAGGTGAAGATGGTATTGAGTTGACAGAAAAATGATATAAATATTTTGGTTGACAAAGCAGAATGGAGCCTCATATGAGCTAGAGAGGATCAGTGGAGGCGGGTGATGCCAGGCTCCTGTGGGCTGTGGACACGCAGGAGCATCACTGTGAAGGGAGTGGGTACCAGCCCTGGGCCTGGACAAGGCCAGGGAGGAGTGAAGCCTGGCAGGTCCCCTGTGGGTAAGAGGCCTGGTGGCCTTTGGCCAGTCCCTGGCTTTCAGCTCATCCTGTCCTAAGTCAGAAACTGTTCTGGCTTCATGTTCTGGATGTTATTATCCGAGACAGCTCTTGCCTGAGGAGCTGACCACACATCTTTCAGCTCTGAGCCCTGGTGTACAAATCCCCATCTGCCCCAGTGTTTTTCTAGAAAACCAGAGGAGTGAGGGCGGGGATTTTTTGTTGGATACATCTTGCGAGGAATTTGTGTTAGGCTTTATTTTGAGCTGAGTTCTGTGAGCCAGCGTGATGTAAGCAGGACTCTTGGAATGGCCAGAGAAGACATGAAGACATAGTTGGACAGTGGGGATTTTTTTCTTTGAATTTCATCAACTGGGAGAAATAACTATCAAACTTTAAGTGTGTTTATGTGGTGTTTCTTCCAGTAGATGCTGGGAAAACAGAGACTGAAAGTGATTCAAAGCAAAACTGAAACTGAATTGGAATGAGGCCCCGGGAGGGAAACTTCCGTGGGTGCCATTAGTGTTAGGTGGAGTTTGCTGTGTATCTGGCCTCCTTTCTGAGTCTATACCAGGACAGCTCACGGTGATGGTCTGAGCTCCTGCCATCTAGTGTATTCTAAAGACCTCCAGCTGACATGTGGATATTAGTAGATCCACATCAGGTTTAAAGACTTGTGAGAAAAGGTTCGACTGATGTCACTTAAAGCAAGTAACATTGGTGACAGGTTGAGACAATTTTCTACATTGGTTTAATTAAGATATACTCTTAAGGTTAATTCTCCGTTCTCCTTTCAGTTTACTTATTTATATCTGTACTTTTGTGTCTGTGCAAGTGTGTGTGTGTGAGGGGGGAGGGAGGGAGACACACATAAAGATCAGAGATCAGTTCTAGGTATCTGCAGGCCCTGTCCATCTTGTGATTTGAGAGGAGATCCTTCTTTGCGACATGCAGCTCACCAGTTAGGCTAGGCTGGCTAGGCAGTGAGCCTGAGGATCCTCTGGATCCATCTTCCAGTGCTGGGATTACAGACTGATACCCCCACACTTGACTTTTTCTGTGGGTGTTGGGAGGTAAACTCAAGACCTTGTACAGCAAGCACTTTACTGGGTGAGCCCCCTCCCTGCTTTCTTTCTTTCTTTCTTTCTTTCTTTCTTTCTTTCTTTCTTTCTTTCATTCATTCAAAAAAAGTAACATATCTACTAGGATCCTTGAAATGACCCCTGTGGCTCAGATTACATTTCTACTGGCTAGTGTTGACCCAAGTCACCTATTTCCACTCCCTCTGTGCTTGAGAAGTAAAACCTGAGAGAGTGAGAGCGAGCCTTACCTAGGGTTGTCACATAGCAGCTTTCTGAGTGAGCCGGACAGCATTCAGGACTCAAGTCCTGGTGGAGACTAAAGATGATGTGGATGGGGACGTAGGGCTATAATTGAGTGGGAAATAGATCAGGCCCTGGGAACTTCGCAGAGCGCTGTGCTTACAGAAAGCAAAAAATTATAGACAGAAGTTTCTGTCCCACCTGGTCCTACAGCCATTCAGCCCACAAAGAAACACACCTATACTAATTACAAACTGTTTGATCTGTTAGCTCAGGCTTATTACTAACTAGCTCTTAAAATTTCAGTCAACCCATAATTCTTATCTTACCATGTGGCTTGGTACCTTTTCTCATTAAGGCATTCTTATCTTGCTTCCTCTGTGTCTGGCTGACAACTATGTCTCTGCCTTTTCTCTTCCCAGAATCCTTCTAGTCTGGTCACCCTCCCTATACTTCCTGCCTGAGTACTGGCCAATCATCATTTTTTAATTATTTTTTTATTGATATTTATTGAGCTCTACATTTTTCTCTGCTCCTTCCCTGCCTCTTCCCTCCCCACTTCAACCCTCCCCCAAGGTCCCCATGCTCCCAATTTACTCAAGAGCTCGTCTTTTTCTACTTTCTACTTCTCATGTAGATTAGATCTCTTAGTGTCCTCATTGTTGTCTAAGTTCTCTGGGATTGTGGTTTGTAGGCTTGCTTTCTTTGCTTTATGTTTAAAAAACACCTATGAGTAAGTACATATGATAATTGTCTTTCTGTGTCTGGGTTACCTTACTCAAAATAATGTTTTCTAGCTCGATCCATTTTCCTGCGAAATTCAAGATGTCATTATATTTTTCTGCTGTGCATACTCCATTGTGGAAATGTACCACATTTTCTTTATTCATTCTTTAGTCAAGGGCATTTAGGTTGTTTCCAAACAAATCTGCTATGAACATAGGTGAGCACATGTCCTTGTGGCACGATTGAGCATCCTTTGGATATATACCCAAAAGTGGTATTACTGGGTCTTGAGGAAGGTTGTTTCCTAATTTTTTGAGAAATTGCCACACTGACATCCAAAGGGATTGTACCAGCTTGCTCTCGCACCAGCAATGCAGAAGTGTTCCCTTTACCCCACAACCTCTCCAGCATAAGTTGTCATCAGTGTTTTTGATCTTGGCCATTCTTACAGGTGTAAAATAGAATCTCAGATTTGTTTTGATTTGTATTTCTCTGATGACTAATGATGTTGAACATTTCCTTAAGTGTCTTTCAGCCATTTTAGATTCCTCTGTGGAGCATTCTCTGTTTAGGTCTGTACTCCATTTTTTTAATTGGATTATTTGTTCTTTTGGTGTCCAATTTCTTGAGTTTTTTGTATTTTGTAGATCAGACCTCTGTCTGATGTGGGGTTAGTGAAGATCTTTTCTCATTCTGTAGGCTGTCGTTTTGTCTTGTTGACAGTGTCCTTTGCTTTACAGAAGCTTTTCAGTTTGAGGAGGTCTCATTTATTAATAGTTTCTCTCAGTGTCTGTGCTGCTGGGGTTATATTTAGGAAGTGGTTCCCTGTGCCAATGCGTTCAAGTGTACTTCCCACTTTCTCTTCTATGAGGTTCAGTGTGGCTGGGTTTATGTTGAGGTCTTTGATCCATTTGGACTTGAGTTTTGTTCATGGTGATAGATATGGGTCTATTTTCATTCTTCTACATGTTGATATCCAGTTATGTCAGCACCACCTGTTAAATATGCTTTCTTTTTCCCATTTGATATTTTTTGCTTCTTTGTCAAAAATCAGGTGTTTTGAAGATGTGTGGATTGATATCTGGGTCTTATGTTCTTTTCTATTGGTCTTTCCATTGGTCTTTTCTATTATGTTCTTTCCATTGGTCTTTCTGTCTGTTTTTATTCTAATACCAGGCTGTTTTCAGTACTGTAGCTCTGTAGTAGAGTTTGAAGTCAGGGATTGTGATGCCTCCAGAAGTTCCTTTATTGTACAGGATTGTTTTGGCTATCCTGGATTTTTTGCTTTTCCTTATGAAGTTGAGTACTGTTCTTTTGAGGTCTTTGAAGAAATTTGCTGGGATTTTGATGGGCCTTGCTGAATCTTCCAATCATCATTTTATTAAACCAATATGAACGACAAATCTTTACAGTGTACAAGAACATTATCCGCAGCAAGAAATAGATTGGTAATTTAGAGGGAAGAGTTAATGTCCCATTCTGCTTACCAAGGCTTCTAAACATTTGCCAAGAATTTTGAAGAAAGTAAAAACTATCGAACAGCAGAAACCAGTCTAGAAGATGCCTGTTCCCTACCCTCATCTTCACTATTTTCTAGTTTCTCTCTCTGTCAGTTATGGCAAAGCATAGTCTTCGAGCTGGAACTGGGGTCTTTGTGTGGGTGCATTCCAGGTGGGCACAGAGACCCAGCTATACTGGGGTGCTCTGGGCTTTGACACCTAAGGGTTGGAACTGGAAGCCATTCTTCCGTTGAGTCTGGTTTGTTCCTTCACTGCTGGGAAAGCAGGGCTTCTAGGAGACCGAGAGTACATGCTGCTTCAGTGGGCAAAGCAGGCTGGTGGGAGGCCCTCTAGCCCAGGCCGCTCACCTGGTCCTGAGTCCCGGCGGGGAACAAGAGCCAGAAGCGCAGTAGCTAACTTTCCACGCTGGATTCTGGCTCTGAGTGTTATGAAAGTTGAAGCCAAGTGTTGGAAATTGAGTTGTGGTTTTGTTTCTAATTGGGATCTCTGTCAAAAGTTTGCAGGGCTGCATTCATATTTATCTTACTTTACTTTTGCAAAATGGATTTTTTTCTCCCTTGAATTATTTTTGCCACTGAACATTGGCTGAGTGTGTTACATGCCCGGCACTGGGCTAAGCAGTTAACATCTGTCATCTCATTTAGTACAGTCATCTGTGTGTCTCTTGAGGGACACATACTCACATGTATGTGTGTGTGCGTGTCTATGTGGATATGTGTGTAGACTCCCTGGGGTCTGCCTGTCACCATCCCGAAACCCTGGTACTGGGGCTTCAGATGCATGCCCTGTACCTGTCTTTTCCCTGGGTGATGGGGATTTGAACTTGGGTCTTCATTCTTGTCCAGCAGGATTTTCACCCATTCAACCACCCCCTGCCCCAACCCCTATTTATTAGGATTTTCAGTGTGAGTCTGTTACGGTTGGAGATGAAGGGAGGTACCAAGGTCGCACAGGTGGCTTCAGTGGCAGTTCAGTTGGATTCAAGCTCTGGTGGACACAGAATCCAGGCCCTGTCTGAGTTGTGATCTCTTGTTCTGTTATACAGTCAGGGAAAGTCCGTTGGTGCACACAGTGCGTGGAGCTGTCGGCCGGGCTGAACTTGAGCTCTGCCCTTCGCCTTGGCTGTGGTGTGGGGAAGCTGGGCTCCCCATTCTGTTCAGGCTCAGGATCCCCTGGCTTTTATTCCCCAGACCTTCACGAGCCTCGGCGGGCCAGCGGGTGTGTTCTGTGTGCACACAAAGCCTCTAATACGGCATTTGAAAACAGTCGCAGGTTTACCCTAATTAATTACATTTGACATACTTGGAACCAGGGCCTCCTGGTTGCAGAATGCAAATTTCTACCCAGACAGATGTAAGGTACGCTCACAGCCAAGGGCTCTGCTGCGTCCCAGCCAGGCTTGGCAGTGTTGCTCATGCTCCTCATGGGACAGCAACAGACATGAGAAGTGGAGTCAAGACTCCACCTGAGGGATGCCAGGAGCCCACAGGCAGTGAGAAGAGAAATAGCCATGGGTTTTAGGTATCCAGTCTGGGGGAATTGTTGCCCTTCTTTGAGCCTCAGTTTCTTATGCTGTACAATGAGAGCTTTGACTGGATGTTCTCAGAAGGTATGTGCTGCTCAGTTGTTCAGGGAAAGGAAGGCAATCAGAGAAGCAAGGTTTCTTTTTAGAAGAGAAAGCCTGAAGTTTGGATATACAACTGTTGAGATGAGGGAGGCAGGAGGCTGTAGAACAAACCGTTCTGAAAGGCAGGATACCTGATACAGATGCTGCCACTTGCAGGGCTCCGGCTGCAGAGCCACAGCTGCATCTGTCCTGCCTCTTGTGCGTGCACTCACCTCCCAGCCTGTACTAGGTATTTGTCACTCTGTATGATGGCGCCCTTAAACTTAGTGACTTAACACAGCAACGGTCACTCTCCTGGTCTCTGTGGACTGGGGATTGGGAATGGCCCCAGTAAGTTCTGACTCAGGGTGTCTCTGTGGTCTCATCACACGGTGGCTGGGGCTAAAGTCATCTTAAAGGCTTTTCTGTGCACATTGTTGCCAGGAGTTGGAAGACTCAGATGACTGATGTGGCTTCATAGACAATGGTCTGAAGTGACAAGGACCCTGTCCCTGTGTAAGAGGGAGAGTAGGTGGGTGGGGTAGCATCCTTTATGACCCCATACTCCTGTAGCACACTTTTCCATGACACTTCATTGATGGAGGTGATTCCAGAGGTGTGCCCTTGTTAACACTAAGGAGGAACCCAAACATGCCATTCAGTTTGTGGGATGGGAGATAGATTGATGTGGCTATCTTGGGAGAATGCAGGTAGCTGTTCTAGTTACCCACCAATCAGTCTGTCTGTCTCAGTCCTTCTCTGCCCATCTATGCATCCATTTCCTGCATCCTTTAGAGACCTGTTGTTCTGTCTCGCCATCCACTCGTCTGGTCATCCATCCACCTATCCATCCATCCATCCATCCATCCACTCATCTGGTCATCCATCCATCATCCATCCATCTATCCATCCATCCACTCATCTGGTCATCCATCCATCCATCCATCCATCCATCCATCATCCATCCACTCATCTGGTCATCCATCCACCCATCCATCCATCCATCCATCCATCCATCCACTCATCTGGTCACCCATCCATCCATCTATCCATCCATCCATCCATCCATCCATCCATCCATCCATCCTCCATCTATCCATCCACTCATCTGGTCATCCATCCATCCATCCATCATCCATCCATCCATTCACCCCTCTGGTCATCCATCCATCCACCCACCCACCCACACACCCATCCACACCCATTTATCCATCCTGTTCAACAAACACATCTTGAACACCTGATATGAGCCAGGTGCGACTACAGGAACATTCAACAATGAGCTCAAAGGGCAAAGAGACAGGATTAATGGAGAACTTCCTCAATATTAGTCTTTTATCCTCAAAGTGCTTCTGCAACATGGTACCATATTTATTTTCATACCGACGAGCCAGTGAATGCAATGGCTAGTTGACCTGCCCAAGCTCAAACCAATTTGCGTCAGGGCCAAATTCAAACCTGGGACTTCCTGATCACACTGTCTCCAGCTTCCTCCACGGATGAGGCAGGCTCTAGTTTGCTCTCCAAGTGTGAAATGTCTTTCCAGAGTTCCTTCCTCATTCCTGGCTTTTTTAGATTTTTCCTAAGTGAAAATAGGTTTATTTTTTCTAACTATAAAAATAACACATTCATTACAAAAACATTCACGCAGTCCTGAAAAGTAGGAAGATTAGTCTTAAAAAAAATCACCTGAATTCTGAGATAACCACTGTTCACATTTTGATGAACGTTATTCAAGTCATTTCTACATATTTAAGTATTTATGATTACAGTTTTGCACAAATGGGATTATATTTTGCATGCTGTTCTATGGCTGGCTTGCGATTGCTATCATCTGTGAATGCAAACATTTCTAACTGAATTGTACCTCCACCATCGGATGCACCCCAATTCCATGTCTTTCTGGATTTTGGCAGCCTCTCATTTTCATTGTTATATTTGCACAGTGAGATAAGTCTTCATACATGTTGCTGCTTCTTTGTGGATCTACTGACCCCTGCTCCGAGAATCTGGTGCTAGGCTAGCTATAAGACGATCATGTGCGTGAAGACAGACTTGGCTTCACCGTGTCTCCTCCTCCCCCACCAGGGGCTTCTGGTTCCTGGTGTTTATCTGACACATCACTCGACTGTATTGCCAATCATTAAATGTTTTTTTTTAACATTTTTATATTTATGTGCCCATGTGTGCAGGAGAGGGGTGCATTGCTATGGTGTGTGTGTAGTGTTGGGACAGCTTGTGGGAATCAGTTCTCTCCTTCCCCCACTTGGGTCCAGGGGATTGAACTCAGGCCTTCAGGCTTGGAATTGCCAGTCCTCTCTTCAAATTTGTTGTTGCTGATTTTGTTTTGTGAGCTAGGGTTTCCATAAGTAGCTGCACCAGCTTCACACTCAGAATCCTCCCACCATAGTTCCCTGAGTGCCTGGATTCTAGGCACGTGTCACTGTGATGCCCCCCCCCCCTTCTCTCTAGCTCTTTGGATTTAGAGCTATAGTTTTGTTATTTATGTTCTAGTTATTATTTTTTAAGACACTTTTGTTACTTAGCACTGGTGGTGCCTAAGTAAAATGTTTAACTTTAAAAAAAATTCACATTTTTTAGTCTTAATTTTGTTTTTTTTTTCTCTTTTTTGCATCTGCTTAGACATCTTTGCATTAGGAATTTCTAGAGAAACAGCAAGCTGTGGGAGGGCAGGAGAGATCTGCAAATCATTCCCACTTGACACGCAGTCAGTATTCAAGCTGTAGATGACGTGGTGGCCACAGTATCATAGCCAAGTCTGGTGGCACGAATGTAACCCCAGCACTTGGTGCAGGCGGAAGATCGGGAAGACCAGCCTGGGCTACATGAAACCCTGTCTGAAAACACTAGAAAATGAAAAAGGAGGAGGAAATCCTATAAAAATCAAACCACAAAAGGTGATCAAAAATCAGCAGCAACAACAAAATAACTCAGCTGCCAACTGGGAAGGGATTCAAGTGGAGACATCCCAACAGAAGAGACAGAGTTGGCAACGAGCATGTGACATGTTGACACACTGCTCAGTGGCACCAGTCTGGGGAGATGCAGTTCAAACCCACTTAAGAGGGAGACATGGCGGGCGGGAGGGAGAGACTGTATGAACAAGTGTCGGCAAGAATCTGGAGAAATTGGAGCCTGACTGTCCATGTAGATGTCGTGAGTTCTCCTATAAAAGAAGCACAGACTCATCCTACAGTGCCTGCAGTGCAGCTGTCCACGGTGCACATACAGCCCAAAGCTTTAAGCAGAAGAGAAACTATTTGGCGTATCTGCACAACAGAGTATTATTCAGCCTTCAAAGGAAGATCTCACCACACAGCGATGTGATTGAAGCTTGAAGTCAGAAAAGACAGCCATCTGTAGGGTCCACTTATGTGAGTGTTTAGTCAAACTCAGAAACACAAAGGAAAGCGTGTTCCTCGGCTGGAGGAAGGGAAGGGGGAGTTGGTTCGTGGGTGCAGAGATTTCCATTTGGAGAACCCCTGAGTTAGTTACACAGAAGTGGGAATAAACTTAACCTTATTGAACTGTCGTGTTAAGATGGTTAATATAGTAAAAGAGACAAGTCAAATACTTACATAACCCGACAAATCCAACAGAATCAGAAAGCAGAGAAATAAAAAGGTGGTCCTAAATAAATCCTTCTCCCTCATATTCACCGTGAAAACATCAGGACATTTTCTTCTAGGTATTTATAAGAATATTTCTTATTATCTAAGTCATAATTTATTAGAATTTTGCTTCTATATTGCCTTACTGATTTTCAGGAAGAGGCACTATTTGTAGAAGAGAGCCGATCTAATGTATCCAATCATGCTGTATTGTTGGAGCTTTAGGTTAGTTCTCAGTTTTCATTTCCATAAAATTGTATCTTCCATACAGCAAACACATTGATAGCTTAAAATCTTCTCCTTTATTTTCAGAGAGGGATTACTAGGTCAAAGGTGGACCATTTCCAGACGTCCTGCCTCTTTTGTGACTTTTATTGGAGGATGTTTGGGAACCTCTTTTGACTTGGAAAAGAAACAGAATTCTCTTTAAAAATACCTTCTTGCTGGGTGTGGGAGGGCGAGCTTGTAATCCTAGCGTTTGTGAGGCTGAGGCAGAAGTAGTCTGGCCAACACCCTGAGTTCCAGGTTGGCATGTGCTACAATGTGACACCCTGCTTGAAAGAAAGTCTTGATTTTGTTACTAAAAAAAGGATTCAATGAAGAAAACAGTTTATGCACAAAAGGACCAGTATCCCATGTTTCTCCAACTTTCCAAAGCGACCCCCACTTATTTCATGTTTTTTTTTTTTTTTGGCAATGTTATTTGTACAAATACTAATTTTTTCAATTGGACATTTTAAATCTTGTTTCTTTGACCAGAATTCACTCAATGAGCCTTTTTCCCACGTTTGTGCTGGCATTTCGCCTCCGGATGACAATGCCCTTTTGAGTGTATGCCTTGCCCACCATCCAGTCGGTGTTTGTGCCCACTGTGCTTCTGGTCCTTGAGGGAGGTGAGGTGCTGAGTCAGTGTGGAACTCTGCTTGGAGCCTCCTGTCTTGAGTGGTTGGACGCTCTGTGCCCTTGCTGTGGCAGGGAAAATGAACCCTGGAAAATGCAAGTTCTTGGAGGAAGAGACACTGAACTTGGTTTTGTGTTTACGACACTATTTGTATTAAATGTATATACCAACTTGCGGTCTGTGGCTAGAGAGGGGAATTGTTACTATGTTGCGTTGTTTTTGTCCAGGTAACATGGCTCTTTGTTGTCATTCACATGCCTGTATATGAAAGTTTTAGAGTTTTTCATCTAATTTTTGAACATTTATTATTATATGCTCTCTCTAGACATTTGGTATTTTTGCTTCAATTGTGAATGGGAGAATTTTTTTACATACAATGAATGTATCCTACCAAATTTGAATATGTAGTAAGTTTTTTCTTTTTTCTTCCTGTATGGGGCATTGAAACTAGGAGCTTTTCATTTTGTGAAAGTGTTCTATCACAGAGGATCTCCCTAGTCCTCTTTTATCTTTTATTCTGACCCCTGGTGGGTGACTCATTCTACTGGTCAGACCTTGCCTCCTTCTGCCTTAGCTCTCTCAGGGATGTGGGATCACAGCCTGTCCCACCACACCCAGCACTCTTAGTTTTGTGTCTTGGCGTAGAGGATGCCTTGTGTTATTTTTTAGTTTCAATGGGTTCCAGATTGTCTCTTACATATGTAAATACCATTCAGTTTTCCCACCACCTCCATCTTATCATATCCATCAACTAGACTTAGAATAATTAGAAAAATAACAAGAGTACAGTCTTACTGTTACTTTGGTGAGAAAATTATAGTACTTTCTGGTCAAGTGTGACATTTGATTTGGGTTTCAGAAATATGTATCACTAAGTAAGTGTCCTTCTGAGTTGCCAAGAGTTCTTTACTTGTAGAATTTTACCAGTCTAGAGGTGTGGGCTGTGCTATAGGAGCTATTCTCACTTTTCTATATTTGAAAATTCCCCCTTGCAACAGTGTGACTCGCCCCTCCCCCACCGCAGAGCTACTTAGCAATAAGAGGGAGGGATGATGAATTTTTAACCAGCACCTTTTCATTATGTACCCAGACGGCCGTATGGTTTTTTCTGTCTTTGATCTGCTGATGTGATGAATTATATTAATAGGTTTCTGTGTATTAAACTATCCTGGAAGGAACCCATCTTGTTCAGGGTGGTTCATTCTTTTAATACATTGTGGGTCCACCTTACGGTGTTTCGTGTCTGTTCATTAGCGAGATTGCCCTGTGGTTTTATTTTTAGTATACCGTTTCTGTCATCTTGTTAATCAGTTATGTGCCACTGTCATGAGCTATCAGTCAGAACACTTTCTGTCATTTTCAAAGGTCTGGAGCTGGGGGCTTAAAACAGTTGAGGTCAGGTAACAGCTCCCTGCTCTGTGTTGAAGGGTCCTGAGGCCTTGCCATGTGTGAACAATGGGTTGTTTTGTAAGAGCATAGGGAACGAGAGTTTAAGTGTGCATGCCAAATTTTTATTTCTAGGCCTGGCCTGGGTGATGTACATGGTACAGGAATTGTCTAGCTTTTGAAAGATTAAAATAATAATTTATACAAAAACTCTCTCACTGAATTTTGGGAGACATTTCCTAGTGTAATTTTTCCTCCAATGACTTTTTGGGCTCTGTTCCTCTCAAGACAGTTTTGATCATTTATATCTCGTAGGGGCATACTTATTTCATCAGAGTTTGAACTCTATTGGCATAGGACAGAATGTTAGATTATTTTTGAAAAGCCCTCTGTGAGAGTCAATTTCCTAACTTGATTTTTTAAGTAGCTGTTATACTTTTTTTCTTATTTATTGTTTGAATGACTTGTATCTAGGGGCCATTTTACTATTTTTGTACTCACAGCCTAAATTTTTAAAGTTATCTGTCAATTCTCACCACTTGAAATATCTCAAATTAATATACTTTTGTATTACATAAATTCACCTTTCTCTTTCCTCTAGATTTTAAAGTTTTTGAATGCTCAGCTGTTTATTTTGTATTTTAAAATATTATTAATTATCTGTGTGCCTGTGTGTGGGTATGTGCACTTGAGTGCAGTGCCTACAGTCAGCAGAAGGTTCTAGACTCCCCTAAAGCTGATGTTGCAGGTGGTTGTGAACCATTCATTGTGGGTACTGGGAACTGAACTCAGGTCCTCGGGGAGAGCAGCAGAGCTGAGCCATCTCTCTAGATAGCTCTGTTTTTTTTCTAATTCGTAATAAAAATGCTTCTCTTCTTAGCACATGTTCGTGACACCCATAAGCCGTATTTTAAAACTATACTAGCTTTTCTCTTAAGAATTTGATCATTTTGATTTTGATACCATCTTTAGCTTGAAGATTATTTCAAAGTATAATGTTTAAATGTCATAATGATTTTTATTTGTTTTGCTTGTTCTTTTTTGTTTTGTTTTGAGACAGGGTTTCTCTGTGTTTCCTTGGCTGTCTTGGAACTCAGTCTGTAGACCAGCATGGCCTCAAACTCGCAGTGTTCACAGGCCTGCCTCTGACTCCTAGGGTCATGGAATTAAAGGCATGCACTAACACTGCCGGCTTCTTTTGCTTGTTCTTTTAAGACAGGGTCTTACTATGATGCCCAGGCTGGGCTCAGACTCACAGCAGTCCTCCTGCCTCAGCTTCCACCCCACCTGACTTGGCATGATTTTTATGTTTATTTTTATTCTATTGTGAGAAAATTTTGCCTGTAATAATTCTGCTTTTGTAACTTACTGAGAGTTTTGGATTTGTATTAAATCATTATTAATTTGTGTAAATGTTTTATTTGCTTGCGAAAGAAATAATTCTTATTTGTAGGCTTAATTGCTTACTATATACCCATACCCCCATCATTCATGATTAATTATATTTTTCAGATTTCCTGTAGGACCATAATCATACAATTTTTATTAATTAATTCAAGAAATTAAGAGTCTGTTAATGTTTGCCAGTGATGTTTCTTTTTATTTTTACCTTTTGCTCTTTATATTTTATTATTAGGCGATTTAGCAGGATCATACTTGTCTGTTACACTTTATTGTGGATCCCTTTAACCTGATAATGTAGGTCTTTCCTTTCTTCCTTCCTCCTCCTCCAGTTCTGTTTTTTCTGATTATTTCCTGCTGCATGGTTTCACTTAAATTGACATGTGTACAGACTAGCTTTTACTGTCAGTTTTGGTGATTTATATAATGCACTTCTTGCTTGCTCTTGGAGTTTCCTTAATTCTCTTTTACATAATTATTTTACCTTTGAGCTTTCTATGCTCTTGAATAAAAATCCATTTTTAAAGTTTCTGGGTGTGTGCATACACATATGACATGTGTGCATATATACATTTATGTGTGAATGCAGGTGTGAGCATGTGGAGGTCAGAAGTCAGCCTCAGATGTGGGTCTTCCCACACTTTGAAATTTTTTTTTTCTGTATGTGCCAGGTTGGTTTCCAGGGATTCTGCTGTCTGCACCTCCCAGCTTTCTGTAGGAACCGATTACAGTGTGCACTCTACCACATTTAACTTGCTAAAATAGTTTTTTTTTCATAAGTTTTCAAAAACTCAAGTGTATATGGAAGTTTCTGTCCCGTCTGGCCCTGAAGCCATCTTTAAAAAACCACATAGAGGCTTCATATTAATTACAACCTGTTAGAACTATTGCTCATGCTTATTACTAACCAGCTCTTACATCTTAAATCAACCCATAATTCTTATCAATGTTTAGGCATGTGGCTTGATACCTTTTCTCAGTAAGGAATTCTCATCTTGCTTCTTCTGTGTCTGGCTTGCAACTGTGTCTGTGCCTTTTCTCTTCCCAGAATTCTTCTAGTCTGGTCTCCCCATCTATACTTCTTACCTGGTTACTGGCCAATCAGTGTTTTATTAAATAAATAACAAATCTTTACAGTGTACAAGAGCATTATCCTGCAGCACTCAAAAATCTGAGAATCTGTTTCAGAATATGGAATTTTCTGTATGTGATTGTGTGTTTGTAGCTCCAGCACTCAGAAGGTACAGGCAGGAATATCAGTTCAGGGCTACCATTGGCTAAATAGCAAATTTGAGGCTAGCCTAGCCTGAATTGCATTAGACCCTGTCTCAAAAAAAGCAGTATTTGTTATAATAAATAGTAGTGTATTGTTCCTTTTTGTGTGAATAGCTGCTTTGGTGACAGAAACATTTGCGGATTATCTATTTTGGCCCTTAAGCACAGTGTAGCTGGCCTTTCATCTTATAGTAGGTATTGCTTAGTATTTTTGTTTGTTATTTTAGATTTATTTCTTTTATTTTATTCATGGGTATATTGCCTGCATGTTTGTATGTGCACCGTGTGCTTCCTGGATACTTAGGCAGGCCAGCGGAGATTGTCGAATCCCAGGTTCTGAGTCAGGATTGTTGTGAGCAGCTAGACTGCATCTGGGATTAACAGTTGTGAACTTGTCTAGGAATCCCTTAAACCATTTCAAGTGGAAAGACCCACTTTTAATCTTTTGAGGTGGGAAGATCTACTTTAAATCTGGACCACACCTTCTGGTGAAGGAATCTTTTGCTTTTTGCCTGCTTGCCGTAACTCTTGCTGCTAAGTCCATTAGAGTACTTCTTCAGGATTCCCAGCTGAGACACTGAGCCTCAAAGACTGAACAACTACTAGATTTTTTGACTTTCTGTTTGTAGACATTCATTGTTGCACTAGCTGGACCACAGCCTGTAAGTCAATGTAATAAATCCCTATATATACTCCAGGTTCCTGCCGTGTGTGTGTGTGTGTGTGTGTGTGTGTATGTATGTATGTATGTATGTATGTATGTATGTATGTATATGTAGTCTGCCATCTATCTGTCTCTATGTATATAAATTCCTGGTATATATGTTTGTGGTAGTTTGAGTGAGGATAGTACCATAGATTCTGTGCTGGCTAGTTTTATGTTAGTTTGGCACAAGCTAGAATCACTGTAGAGGAGAGCCTCAATTGAGAAAATGCTTCCATAAGATTGGGCTGTAGGCAAGCCTGGAGGGCATTTTCTTAATTAGTGATCAGTGTGGGAGGGCTCCTGACTCCAGGTTCTTGTCCTGACTTCCTTCAGTGAAGGACTGCAATGTGAAAATATAAGCCAAACAAATCCTTTCCTCCCCAAGTACTACTTTGGTAATAATGTTTCAGCATAGCCATGGTAACCTCAGTTAGGACAGGCTCATATATTTGAATGCTTTGTTCCCAGTTGGTGGAATGTTTAGGAAGGATTGGGAGGTGTGGTCTTGCTCGAGACAGTGTGACCTTTTTGGAGAAGGTGTGTCACTGGGAGGATCCCTCTGAAGTTGGAAGTGAACCCCCACTTATATGCTTTCTTCTGTAAGCTGCCCTGGTCAGGTGTCTTTTCATAGCAATACAACAGCAGCGAGGGCCCTGCTCCTTTATTCACTTCACATACCTGCCAGCTTCTCTGCCTGGACACTTCCACTATTAACGGCCTTCAACCTGCTTTCCTCTGTGCTCCGTCTCCTTGCTGCCTTGCATGCATACTTCCTTTGCTGTTGCTTGCAGTTTTATTGTCTGTACAAAGGTGAGTATGTCTAAAATACACTCTTGCTTCCTGCGAGCAGTCCGTGTTCTCTGTTCTTCTTCTCTGAGTCTTGAATGGAATGTGCACTTCTTGTTGCTTGTTGATATCTGTTTACTCCCCCCTCCCCCTTTTCCATTTCTGTTTTTCTGTATTGGGTTCACATATTTATTTAGAATAAGGGGAGCTGTGCTTTGGGTTTGGTTTATGCTCTGAAATGATATCAGAGGCTGCTTCCTAGGGTTTTGAGTTGAAAGGAAGGTTCAGTTTGTTGCAGAACAGCAAACTGTGGCCCAGCAGCCCCAGGGGACCTTCTGCATCGGACTGCTGGAGTTGCGCTCTGATACATCTAGTGGTTCTGCCCAGATCCACGCCAGCATCAGGGCAGGATGGAAAACCCTGTTGGAAGTGTCTTAACTGTCACTGCAGCATCTTTGGGAACTCTGTCTTACAGGGCTGTCACACCCTCCTCCTCATCTTTATCTTACTAATCCTGTGCATTCTCGGCGATGCTAGGAGGTAGCCCCTGTGATGCTTTTTGCTTTCTCTCCACCTCCCTAGTATCTAGCAGAAATTCCTTGGCTTGTGTTTGATTCCTCCAGATTTTAGGAGTTCTTTTTTTCCCCCAGCAGATTTTGTGATAAAACGTGCATATAAAATTTCTCATCTTAATCATTTTAAGTGCCCAGTTCCATAGTGATAGCTGCACTCACAATAAACTAGTTAAGCAGGTGAGATTCTCCACCTTCTCCGTCATTCTCCGTTCTTCATCCATTGGTGATTACCCTTCTGCTTTTTGTCTTTGTGACCCTGACCCTCCAGGGACTCCATGGACATGGAAGCATACAGTATGCGTCTTTCTTAGGCAAGCATGATAGTGTATTGTTTTCAAGGGTCATCCGTGTTGTGTCTGTGACAAGAGTTCTGTTAAAAAGGTGGAGTATTGTTCTATCGTATGGACGTACCATGCTTGTTCATCCGTTCTGCCATTAGTGAGCCTGTGCCTTGCTTCCTTGGGGCCTTGATTAACATGAGTAACACAGAGAACTCTGACATCTTGTCGGTCCTGTTGGTTTATACCCAGAGATGGGAGTACAGAGTACATGGTGATTCTGTATTCCAGCCCCAAATGAGCGCACTGTATTTCACTTCAACACCACTTTGAGTGGACTGGGCGGGATTCCTTCCTCCATTTCAGACTAATAAACTCTGGTGTCGAGGAACAGAGGAAGCAAGGCAGTCAGAGTCGAGGCTGCGACCCAGGTCCTGCCTCCTGGCCCTGTCCCCACAGTCATGTGTTGTGATCCTTCCTCACCTCCCTAGTTTCTGAAGGTCCTCATTCTCCTTTGGGGGCCACCCTCATCTCCAGCTAGCTTTCTCTCAGGTCAGAATCACCCCTGCTTCCTGTCTCTGCATCCCTGCTCACCTGCAGCTTTCCCTAGTCCTTAGGTTCTCTTGCCTCTTGAGGCCTCAGTTTCCTCATCTTTGAAATGGGCCTCTCCTCCCAGCAGCAGTTGCTGTGGCCCCTCCAAGTTGTCCCTGCCTGCTTGGCCGCTGTTTTCCTACATGTGTGAGGAGCCGCTCACGGCCAACCTAGCATCTGTTTCCCCATCTGGTCCCGACTTCTTTCTTAATTACCCACTGAATTGGCTCTAACAAAACGCTGACAACTTGAACGAGACATTAGCCGATCCATCAGCGCCCAGTGCCATGGTCTAACCAGCTTCTATAGAACACGATGAGCCACAGAGTCAAGCGAAAGCTCCTGTTTCCTGGGCAGACGCCTTGTTCCGGCCAAGTAGCAGGTGCCGCCAAGGCACAGGGTCTTCCTGAGGTCTCCTGCATTCTGGACCAAGGCTAAAAAAACTGAAAAGCTCCCATGGCTCCATCACAAACCTGGAAGGAAGCGTGTTTTGTTTTCCTTCCAGCCTTTCCCTTGGCCCCTCATCCTCCATTAAATCTGTTTGGTTCCAAGTGTACCTTGGGGCATGGTACCCTGCCTGGGAGTTCTTGGCCATGCAGTGTGCATTGCCCATCCTTCTGCCCACATACCCCTTAGTTTTTTCAGATGCAGGAAAAGGTCTTAGATGCTGTAAAACTCTCATGCTGACTTCTCTCGAGGCTTCCATTTTCTCCCTGTGAGCAGGGGAAGTAGAGTCAGAGGCTGATGACCTGCCGGGAAGGCCACAGGCGCCACAGTCACCCATCTTCGCCTCTGTTCCTCTTTCTGTCACTCTGGGAACACTGTTGGACCTTTGTAGATTCAAGTGGGTCTCCATCAGTGAACACAGAGAAGATGGGCTGAGCGCCGTGAGGTGTGGGGGAGAGCACGCCTGCGTGTGCCCTGGCGTGGCAGGGTAGCCTCAGCCTTTGGCTTGTGTGCAGACCTTTCTCACTTGATCGAGTCTCCAGTCTCAGTGCTCTGCACCTGCTCCACCCTTTACCTGACTGCAAGCGGCTCACCCCGTGCGTTTAGGAATCTTCTTAGAAGTGAGCACTGCTGTTTGTGTGGTACTTTAAATAAGATATCTTAGTTGGAGTCTCTATTTCTTTAAAGGTCTCCCAGCTCGATTTTTTTTTTTTTTTTGAAGTTCACTAATAGTAACGGAGTGGAGCTAGCATGTCTGACCTGTGCACCCCTCGTCTCTTTTTCCCTGTGGATTTTTTTTTTGTTTGTTTGTTTTTCGAGACAGGGTTTCCCTGTAGCTTTGGAGCCTATTCTGGAACTAGCTCTTGTAGACCAGGCTGGCCTTTAACTCACAGAGATCTGCCTGCCTCTGCCTCCCAAGTGCTGGGATTAAAGGTGTGCACCACCGCCCGGCTTCCCCTGTGGCATTTTTATACAGTGCTCTGCAAGTTCTGTTGTGAAGAGCTGCATCTGTGGAGCATCTTACGTCTGACATCTGAGATGAACTTAACTCCGAAGCTTTGAGTGATTATGGCTTGGGATTTTGGAATATGTTTGGGGATTTGCAGATTAGGGAGACTCACCTAGTAAAGTTTACACAGATATCCCCAACTCTGGAACCTTTAACACTTCTGGTCCCAAGCATTCAGAGAAAGGATTCTTAGCCATACCACAGTCCTCTTCTGATGGATTTGCTGAGTTTTCTCAGTTTCTGGCTGCTTTGACTGGAGAACCGGATCTTGCTGGCTATGTTGGTGGAGGGTCCCTTTAGTGTTTGCATTACCTGCCTTCAGCTTCCTGTACCCCAAGCACAGCCACATCTGACACCTTCCCAGACAGCAAGGAGTCTGTTTATGACAGTTATCCAGCTGGAGTTTAGGACTGACTGAAGCAGAGAACGTTTAGAGGAATCAAAACAGCAGAAGCTTTTCTGTGCTTGCTCAGTAAAGTGTCAGCAACACTGGGCCGACGAAATAGTTCGCTCTTGCTTTGACTTGATTTGCGTGCCAAGGATATCTTGGTGCATGCTTCTGTTTGTGTCTGTCTGTCCATCTGTGTGTGTGTGTGTATTTGCATTTGCACGTGGAGTCCAGAGGTTAAGTTACAGTGTCTTTGTCAACCGTCCTACGCTTTTTTTTTTGACACATGGCTTCTCCCTGAACCTGATTACTGATTCAGCTAGACTGCTGGCTGGCCAGGAAGACCCTGCCTCCACTTCCCCAGCACTGGGATTACAGACACACTTTATTGTTTCAGACTGTATTTACATATTATATTTAAATATTAATATACATGTCATAGATATTAATATTTATATAGCATAACATAATACATTACATGAATCTATTAATATACATTGCATGCATATTACATTTTATTTATCTGTGTATCTCCCCAAATTTTAAATTTTAAACTCAAGATCATATAGACACATTGTCTTTGAAAATGGTTCGGATGACGCAGAAGTTAAACAAGTCAACTGGAAAGGGCCCTTACTTGTGTCTCTTCTCCTCTCAAGCCCTGTTGCTTGCAGGGCTAATGGGCCAGTGTCTCTGACAGCAGGTGTGTCTGACTCAGGCTTCCTACTACAATCACAAGCACAGATGTGTTCTCATGCTGGAACAGTACGGCTTTCCCGTATAGGGTGCTGCAAGGTTGTTCTGCGGGACCCCTCTGTATTCATACAAAGGGCCCATGGTGGTTCGTGCCACCAGTGCCCCGGTTGCTGTTACCAGACAGCCATGCTCTTCCGGCACACGTCAGTTGCTGCCAAACCTGTTGAACTTGGGGCTTCTGTATTTTGCTTTTGTTTTTAATTGATATTTTTGCCAGCTGTAGTGTTCTAGGTTGATGTCTTTCCTTCTAGTACGTTTGAGGTGAGCGTCACTACCCTCTGGTGAAACTGTGAGAAGGTGGCCACACTCTTCGTCTTTGCTGCTCATTATTCAAAGTCTTGAAACAAATTTCTGATGACTTAAAAATTTTCTCTTTAGCTCCTGTTTTAAGCAGTTTGATGTTTATGTACCTGGGACTGGTTGTTTCTTCGACTTGGGAATCATTGATTTTTCTGGGTCTCCTGGGTTTATAGTTTGCACTAAATTGGAAAACTTTAGGCCATTACTTTTCAAATACCCCATTTCTGATGGCTCTAATTGCATGTCTCCTAGCCTTTTTAAGTGTGTCCTCCAGCTCACTGATGCCCCGGCTGTTTTTCCCATCTGTTTTTGTTCTGTGATTTATTGTTTGTTCAGAGAGTCTGTTGAAGCATCCCTCGGTTGCCCGTGTCCTCTTCTTTCTTGTTCTACCTGTCCATAGTTCTACCTGCTGTGTTGTCTTTCTCCCAGGATTGGACTCTCCATCTCCAAAAGTATGAAGTTTTAAAAAAAAATTCTCTTGTGTCTCTATAATATGGAGGTGCATTTATGATAGCCATTTAAATATATTTAAAGCCTTTCATTCTTGGACATTTTTGACATTTTTGAATCTCTTCCTGTTGATTGATTTTTCTACTTCTTTTGTGCTTAATAATTTTTGATTGGCAGATTGTGTACGGGCATCTGTCTTTTGTGCTTTGTTACTGGGGTTGTGTTAGTTTTCCATAGCTGCTCTGACAGATCAACAAACGGAGTTGCTATAATAAAGCAACACAGATTTGTCATCTTGCTTACTTAATGCTGGAAATAACTTCTGAGATATCTGTCAGAGGATTTTGTTGTGTGGGTACCTATTGCATGTACTTATGGAAACGTGGAAGATTCAGGCTGTTACCCTCACGGCTTTCTGCAATAGCCTACTGCCCCTGGTCCACACACCTGTGTGGTGTGCACTGAATACTGTAGGCGTGTGCCACATAGTGGTAGGCATTTATCCTACTTAGCTAAGATTGTCAATTTGCTGCGGCTCAGAGTCACCCAGAAGGGACTCTCCACTGGGTAATTGCTTAGATGAGATTGGCCTGTGGGCATGTCTGTGGGGGATGGTTTTGATAGTTAATGTAGTAGAGTTCAGCCCACTGTGGGCAGCACCTTTCCCTGAGCAGGGTAGTCCTCCCTGGCCTGTATCAGCTGGTTGGCATGACCCTGTGAGTGAGCCAGAGAGTGAGCCAGTTATCTGAATTCTTCCATGGTTTCCACTTCAAACACCTGTGTGAGTTCCTGTCTTGACTACTCAGTGAGGAACTGTGGCCCGAAGGGTAACCTCTAAATTGCTCTTGGTCTTGAGTGTTTTATCACAGCAATAGGGAGGAAACTGGAATAAACTCTGCGTATTGAACCCTCACCAGGGAGGTAAGCGAAAATGCAGTCTAGAGGATAGAAGTGGCCAACTTGCATGGGGCGTTTACTGTGAGCCAGCTGGAGCCTAGAAGGCGTGCGTGGTGCAGGTACTGAGTGGCTGGGAAAACCACGGATGTTGCCACAACTGCTGTGGCGTGGACATTCACTCAGGCCCAGTCGCACTAGAGGCACTAAAAATCTTCCTTTAATAATGAACTAGACTTGGCTTACCATAAACTCTTGTATTTAGTAAATTTTAATTCTTTCAACTTTTTGGCTTGTAGCACAATTTTGATTAAAAAAATCCACATTCGTGGACTAGAGAGATGGTTGAGTGGATGAAGGACTTGCTTTGCATGAGTAGCAGGGTTGGAATTCCTAAGCCGTGGAAAAGCTGGAGTGGTGATACACGCCTCAGCTCTAGCACTGGGGAGGAGGCAGACGGGCGAATCCCACGGCTTCACTGCCAGCTGGACTTTATCGCGACTATGAATTCAGCCAAAGTGCAAGCTGCGGGTTCAAGAAGAGACCCTGCCTTGGAAGCTAAGGTGCAGGGCAGGAGGAAAAGGTACCCAGTGCCCCCCTGGCCATCATACGTGCATGTCTGGAGCGAGTGCACCTACGGATATACATAGGTATATCTACAACTGTACATACCCCGTAACACACAAACCACAGGTGCGTCGTACAGCTGGACTAAAATATTTTCTCTTCACCTGTAGTATAGAAACTTTTCCTGTTAATATTTTAGATAGTTTTAAACTTTCTACTTTTGTTAAAAACAAATGTACAGGACTGGGTATATAATGCCATCATAGAACATTGTGTCGCTTGCACAAAACTGTGCATTTGATCCTCAATACTCTCTCTCCCTCTCTCTTTCTCTCTCCTTCCCCTCCTTACACACACACACACACACCACCACCACCACCACTGCTGCACACACACATACACACACATCACCACACACATACACCCACAGACACCATACACACCACACACACAGACACCACACACACACCACACACACCACACACCATACACACACATATCACACACATACCACACATACCACCACCGCTGCACACACACATACACACATCACCACACACATACACACACAGACACCATACACACCACACACACAGACACCACACACACACCACACACACCACACACCATACACACACATATCACACACACACCACACATACCACCACCGCTGCACACACACATACACACATATCACCACACACACACATCACCACCACACACACTACACACACCACACACACCATACATACATACCACACACACCACACACACACATACCACACACACCACACACATACATACACACACCACACACACACCATACACACCATGCACACACATCACCACCACCCCATACACATAGCACATACACACAGACACACGCACACACACACGCATTAGCCTAGGACCACAGAGTGTCAGGACTGCCATGACAGTCCTCTACGTCTTGTTCCACTGGCAGGTCTTCAGAGGTGATGGATAACCCGTAGTCAGTGTGTGACTGCGGTACCTTCGTGGCTCCTTCCTGAATGTCTCCCTTGTAGGGTGTGCTTAATGGTGGTCAGTGTACTGTCGTGAACACGGAAACCAGTAACAGTCATCTTTGCCCTTCCACATAGTCTTCCAGTTCATATGGTGGACTCTGTGTTCTAGACAGGACTTCATGTTAGAGTCCCAGTTCATATGGTGTTCTCTGTGTTCTAGACAGGACCTCATTTTAGAGTCCCAGTTCATATGGTGGACTCTGTGTTCTAGACAGGACTTCATGTTAGAGTCTCAGTTCATATCGTGTTCTCTGTGTTCTAGACAGGACCTCATTTTAGAGTCCCAGTTCATATGGTGGACTCTGTGTTCTAGACAGGACCTCATTTTAGCGTCTCGGTTCATGTAGTGTTCTTTGTGTTCTAGACAGGACTTCATGTTAGAGTCTCTTCAGCCAAAAGGGACACATGTCAGTATTCCTACTACAAATACACAGATGACATCATTAGAAACATGGGGTTCTCATGTTGACATAGTTTCCAGCCAGGCCCACTCACACTAGAAAGAGAGGCTCTCCCAGTCTCCCAGACTGTCATGCCTACTCCAGGAATGGTGCCAGACCGATGCTCCTGGCCCTCCATGTTGGAGGCTGGATCTAATAGCCCTTAAGGCTTAAGTACTTCGGTAGTGGGTTGCCGCAGTGATGAGATGGCTCTGTGGTCTGGAGGAAGATATGTGGAATAGGAAAAAACAAGCATGCCTGTTGGTAAATAATATTTTTAGTTGTGTGACTTTTGTTTATGCTGCATTTGTTTAACTCTGTGAAGCTGTGATTCTTTGCCTGTCTTAAACACCTGGTGGTCTAATAAAGAGCTGAAGGGTCAATAGCGAGGCAGGGGCAATGATAGGCGGGGCTGGCATGCAGAGAGAATAAACAAAAGGAGAAATGAGGAAGAGGAGCAAGCAACGAGGAACAAAAAGAGAAAGAGGAGTGGACATCAGGGCTCAGCCACCCAGCTACACAGCAGCCATGGAGAAAGAAGCACATCAAGGTATGCAGAAATGGAGAAAGATAAAATCCCAGAGGCAAAAGGTAGGCAAGTTAATGAAAAGTTGCCATAAAACAAGCCATGCTAAGGCCAGGCATTCATAACTAGGAATGAGCCTCCATGTGTGATTTATTTGGGAGCTTGGCGAAGGGCCCCCTCAAAAGCCAAAAGAATAAAACACCCACAACACAGGCCAACTTCTCTGGCCTGTGACAGCAGGTGCTGCCTCTGTGCCCTTGGAACTCCATCATTCATGGCTGCCACATCATAGGGTTCTGGTGCGGGAGAATTATCTGTATTCTGTCAATCTGGCTTGCTGGATGTGGGGAACTGGGCAGGACAGAAACCCCAACAAGCAGGCCCCTTCATTGTTACAAATGGCGCCCACATGGATAACTGCATGCACAGAAAGCCTGAGAAAGTTTGGGAAAGACTAGAGTAAAAGCATTTCGGTTTTCAGCCGTAGCAGGAGAAAAGCTGTGCTTTTTTAAAATGCAGGCTTTCTGGGCCGTCCTGCCAGGAAAAATTCTGACTCTTTCAAACAGGTGTTCCAGACTATGGAGCTATGGGCACACTGTTGTAGCTTGCTTCCTGGCAAGGACCTTAAAATGCCATAGAGTTGTGGCAAAAAACTTATCCATATTCCTTAGCAAATTAAAGACCCATGTGGTCAGAAGAGAGATATACAGTAAAGAGAGATTCAAAGAGTAAGAAAACCTCTAAATGGTTTACAGTGTGTTAAAAATATATACAGGCTAAAGGTTAAAGTTCTCAAAAAAAAAAAAAAAAGAGTAGCCAGTTGTAGTGGTGTAGGCTGGTAGGATTTGCCTGGGAGGCAGAGACAGACGGATCTCTGTGAGTTCAAGGATAGCCTGGTTTACAGAGGGAGTTCCAGGACAAAGATACACAGAGAACCTGTCTCAAAAAGCCAAAAAATAAAAGTAATAATAGAAGAAATAGAGGTTAAAATAAAGCTACATAAAGATGGAAAATACACAGAGAATTTTGATACTGTATGCTGTTATGCTCTCTTTAAATTGTTTGAATGCTGAGGAAGGAGAAACAGCTGCTAAAAGATATTTGCTTATAAATGCTGCAGAATTAATCCAAGATAGGGATTTTGAAAATACCTTGACTTCAAAACTGAAGTCAAAAGGTTTGTTACTTTGGAGAAAAGATTTTGCTTTTGTTTCCACAGAAAATGGGAGGCTGTGGATTTATTCAGAGTTAAGAAAAATCAGCTTTGATCAAGGAAGACCACCTGAGAAATCTCCGCAAGGAACAGATGGTCCAGATGTCTGAGTTCTTCATCTAGAACAGGGTCAAGACTGCTGCCTGAGATGATCAAGACTCACAGGATATTCCAGTCAGGACTTGATCATAATTCTAAATTTTCTTTAGGTTATCAGTGTCCCCAACCAGCCAGAAGTAGCCTGGAAGACTACGCCCACATACCCAAAAAATGGACTATGGATATTTTCCTTTTTTAAAAAAAAAAAAAAAAGAGGGGGAAGTGGTGCGGAAGAATTGTCTGTATTCTGTCAATCATGTTTTAAATAAAGACTGATTGGCCAGGCAGGAAGTATAGGTGGGAAAACCAGACAGGAAGTAGAAATGATGCAATGAGAACAGAAGAATTCTGGGAAGGAGGAAGTTGATTCCTCCCACTTCTGCCCAGACCACCGAAGCAGCAGGATGTGATCTGTCCCACTGAAAAAGGTACTGAGCCATATGGCTAACATAGATCAGAATAATAGGTTAATATAAGCTACAAGAGCTTATAAGTAGCCTGACCTAATGGGCCAATCAGCTTTATAACTTACAGAAATCTCTGTGTGATTTTCTTTGGGGCTTGCTGGATGTGGGGAACTGGGCAGGACAGAAACCCCAACAAACAGGCCCCTTCATTGTTACAGGGTTCTACTGGCTTCTCTGCTCTGGCTTTGGTTTGACAGTGGCACTGTGCCCTCCTAGGCTCTGTCTCTTAACTTTCTCACTGCCTTAGGAAGATACTTTTGGCCAACTAATGAGACTTCCTGGCTCTTATTCCTCTTGTTAGAGCTATCTCTAGCCCCATAGTGCAACACGTGGCTTCAGCCAGATAAGGGCAGTGCTTGGCTGGAGTCAGGTTGTCCCAGCGTGGTCAGAGCAGAGGAATGATGGGAGGGAGTAGCTGTTGCATGTTACTGGAGAAGCCACCACACTATGCTCAGGCTTTTTGTGAGGCTCCTAGGACACTGCATCCTTATTCTTTGGTTGATACCAGAAAACGGGGCCCAGCAGGCTGCCCCCACCAGTTCACTTTCATCAGTAAGAAGAGGACATTTTAGAGGGTGGAGAGAACTCTTGGGGATCACAGGGCCCAGTGTTTCTGCTTCTCTAGAAGGGGCAGCGTGACATAGGTCAGTGGGTAAAGACCTCGATACCATGCCCTACAAACCTGAGCTCAGTCTCTTGGAGCCACGAGGTGGGAGGAGAGAAGAACACCTGCAAGTTGTCTTCTGACCCCCACATGTGCCCTGCACATGCACACCCCTCGTTCCCACAGTAAACATATAAATACATGCAATTTTCAGTTGCTAGTAAAGAATTTGCAGACTCTGCATATGATGGAGATTGAGTGTGCACACAAGGCTGGGGCCATCTCAGCTGGGTATTGTGGCTTCCGATGGAATCATTGGTTAGTTTATACTGCCTTACAAGGCAGCCACTCCTTCAGGAGTGACAGGTTAGAAGAGCAGGTGCAGAGAACAGCGCCTGTCCTCAAGAGGGCAGCTGCGTTTCCACACTGACTTTGTGCTTCCCATGCCTTCAGACGTACAGTGAAAGTTACCCAAAAGATAGGAGGGCACAGTGGCTTTGTGTGTCTCACTGGGAAATGTTGGCCCTGAAACCAGAGGCCCAAGGTATCTTCAAGTCTTAAATCTTGGGCTTGGAAAAGCCCAGTGATTAATTCATACCCTAAGGTACAACCCTAACTCACAGAGAACCACTATTGTCATCTGCTACCAGCTTTCAAACAGACTGTTAGCTTAACGTCCCTTCTGTGAGTGAAATCTTACACAGCAGCCCAGAGGGTTAAATAGGTAAAAATTACTCTCTTAATTGAGGAGGTATGGTCACACTGTGACTTCTGTGGACTCCAGGCACCTTTGCCGGTGGGGGAGTTCTTCCTTCAGTAAAGAAAACACTAAAAATTGAACTTTAATGACCTTTTTTCTGTATAAAGATGAAGATACCGAATGTCAAACATTTTCTTTGACTTGAAAATTCAGTTTATTCTGGTTTTTAAAAGAAATGAAAAGTGTGTGTGTGTGTGTGTGTGTGTGTGTGTTACTTATAAAAGTTTTGTGTGCCCCCACTGTGCCTGCTAGGCATCTGGGAGTATCTGGTCCTGAGGGAGACAGGTCCCTGTTAACATGGTGGCCCAGAGGCCAGTTGGAGGGGTGATCTGTCTGATGTTCCCTGGGCCTTGTCTCCTGCTGCCATCTGCTTCCCCGGGAGAGTGTGAAGAACACAGAAGACAGACGAGGTTTGCCCCTTCAGAAACTCTTGTTGAAATTTCATTGCTGTTGTGGTGATGTTGGGAGTTGGGTACCTGAAGATAAGATTGAGTTGTTAAAAGGGATTACTGCCTCTCCCTCAGGGACTGGGTCGGTTCTCACAGGAGCGGGCTGCTCTCCACTCCAGCCTCTTGCACTTCATTTATTCTATAAGCAGTCCTGTACCCATCTGCTTTTCCGCCATAGTGTGACAGCCTTGTCCCCATGAGGCTGTGGACAGACTTCCGGCCTCCAGCACTGTGAGTTAGAATACATCTGCCCTGCATTCTTTTGTGGGATAGTGTTGGGAATTGAACCTGTAGCCTCCCATTTCGGGGGCTAGCCTTCTACCACCGAGCCTCCTGTTTGGGGGGCTAACCTTTTACCACCCAGCTGCACTTCAGATCTCAAACTTCTGCTCTTTGTGACTGGCCCGCTCCCAGGTGCTGTGAGCCAGCACTGTTTCTCACTGCTCAGCTCCTAAGATAACAGCTTAGGTCTTGTCCTTCAATCTCTCTTCAACATCCTTCCTGCTAACTGATGGGCTTCTCAGCCTGTCCTTGAATGCCTTCTAGGGGCAGAAGGTGCCACCCTGTTTTAGTCCTGAAGTACAGCCCCTGCTGAGCAGTGATGGAGTAAGGGGCTGGAGTCTGAGGTCATCTCTGTCCACTGCTGAGCAGTGATGGTGTAAGGGGCTGGGGTCTGAGGTCACCTCTGTCCCTGCTGAGCAGTGATGGGGTCTGAGGTCACTGCCTCAGAGTCTGAGCCATTTGGGAATGGTCAGCAGGTTGCAGAATGGACACGCCCCCATGGCTTCCTGCTCTCAAGCCTTTTCTAGGCTCTGATGCTCACACAGTGCTCCAATCCTGTATCCCACCTAGCTGGTACCCACAGTTCAGCCTGCTGTACAGCCTCCTCCCTCAGGCTGGTTTCCCTTCTTTTCTTTTCTGCCACACTAAATAGCTCTCCTGGATACTTCTTGATTCCCACCTCTGTACTTTGTGCTTTTGTCTCTCCTGCTCAGCTGTTTATGCCGTGGCTTCCAAGGCTATAGAGAAGGTACAGGGTGACCCCTATTCTGGCTGTTGATAGAGCACTTCCTAACCAGCCAGTTCCTCACCCCAGGCCTGGTGTTTGTTCACCTGGCAGGATCTGTAGCCAACCCAGCTTTGGGACTTAGAAGTTCCTTGAAGCAGTGACATTACTGACTTACTAATGCATGCATCTCTGGCAGGTGTGTTCGAGTGTGTGGGCTCTGGAACATGTCCTTGTGGGCACAGGGCTTTGGGCTCCACTTTTCATCTGTTTTTTTTTTCTTTCCTCCATTCCTCCCTCCGCCCCTCTTTCTTGCTTTCTTTCTTTTTTCTTTCTAAGAGCTCATTTGGTGATAAACTAAGAAAACCCACACTTTCATAGAATGACTCATCAGCACTTCGTTCATCTGCCCATTCCTCCATCAGTCAATCTGTCCATCCTTCCTACCTGTCTGTCCTCCATACCTCCTGCCTCCTGCCCTCTTCCTCCTCCCAGACTGAGATCTCAGAGGCCCATGTGTGTTGACTGGGTTTTCTGTCCTGCCCAGTCCTATAGCTATTCAGTCCCAAGGAAATACACCGAGGTCTACATTAATTATAAACTGATTGGCCCAATAGCTCAGGCTTTTTATTAATTAATTCTTATAACTAGTATCAGCCCATAATTCTTGTCTGTATGCCATGTGGCTTGGTACCTTTTTGGTGAGGCAATCACATCTTGCTTTCTCTGTGTCTGACTTCCTTTCTGTCTGGGTGACTGAAACTTCCCTCTTCCCAGAATTCTCATTGCCTGGCCTCTACTTCCTGCCTAGCAACTGTCAACCAGTTTTTATTTAAAATATAAGTAACAGGGTACAGAGCATGGTCCCTCAGCACATGTGCTTCCCAAATTCCTATGAACCTTCCTGCTTCCCAAGCAATCACTTCACATAGGATCTTTCTGTTACATTTGAAACAATAATAAAGCCAAACGTGTGACTCTTCATTATAAAGAGGAGTAAGTGCTCCATTATGCATAGGAAGGGCAGAAAACTGAAAAGAACAAGGAAGAAAGAGAATGACCTCGAGGTCCCCAGTAGGTTCTGAGTCTGGCTGTTTGAATCTCATCTGAGGGTTGTTTTTCACCAGTAGTCTGATGGGTGTTGAGACTTAGTTCTCTCCTGATTGAAACCCGTTAGAGTTATAAGCTTTGTATTTCCCTGTGGTTTTGCTCATAGGTCTCCTCTGAGTATACTACCTGGCCCGGCATGGCCCTATCTGGGAAGTGTTTGACTATTTCCAGTTTTCCCTTTTACATATTACTTGAGGAGTAATTTGTGAGTGGGTGAGTTTTCATATTTCTAGTTATAGAAGGAATCTCGGCCCTCACCCAGATCACTTTCTTCCCTAATTCTGGTTTGTTCCGTAGTATTTGGGAGGTTGGTGGTTTCTGTTAAGTGTAGTGATAGGAGCGGTGGGGCTGTGTCCCCAGCACCCCGGCCGCCTGCTAGCTTATGCCCCAAAATAATTACACGGACACTGTTTTAAACACTGCTTGGCCCATTAGCTCTAGCCCTTACTGGCTAATTCTGATATCCTGATCAACCCATTTCTAATAAACTGTAGCACCGGTCTTACTGGGAAAGATTCAGTCTGACCTGGTGGCTTGCTTCATCGCATGTGTCTGCCTCAGAGAGCAGAGCTATCGCATCTGCCCGGGAGAGGGGAGCATGGCGTCTCACTTCCTCTTCCTCTCAGCATTCTGTTCTGTTTTCTCTGCCTATCTAAATTTTAACCTATCAGGGCCAATGCAGTTTCTTTATTTAACCAATGACCTTCCTCCATTATTTCCCCTTTTTCTGTTTAAACAAAAATGAAGGAAGGCTTTAACTTTAACATAGCAAAATTACATATAACAAAAACAGTTATCAAGTAAGAATTACAATATTTATATCTATTTTATCTTTATCATAACAAAGGAAAACTATAACTATCTATTCTTCAACTCCATCAAAGACCTAAGTAAATGAGAAGTAAGCAACTTACAAAACTCTAGAAATCACAGAGACATCTCGTTGCCTGGACAGTCACCCAAAGTTCCTCCGTACCGTTGGGGCATGTATCTTTGGCCTACAGACCCATAGTTTCCAGCAGACATTTCCATGAAGCAGGAAATTTCAAAGGCAGTCACTATCTGCTTGTCCTGAAGAATGTCTTGCAGACTCTTTCATGAATCAGGAACCCCGAAAGATCATCTCACCTTTAGGCAAGTTCAGCAGTCCTCTCTCTGCGGGTTCTCTGTGTCCAGTTTATGCAATAGTCCAGGCAAGAGCAGTTTC
>NW_026068079.1:3082940-3160069 GCF_014885135.2 Alexandromys fortis | reverse complement strand
GATAGAAGCAATCCACAGACTCTCACCCTCTGTGAAAACAAAATAAGAAACTCCTTTCCAAAGCATCATGTCCTTAGATCCAAATTTCAAAGTCAAGGCATTTTCAAAATATCTATGTTGGATTAGTTCAGCAGCATTTATAAACAAATATCTTTTAGCAGCTGTTGCTCCTTCCTCAGCATTCAAACAATTCAAACAGAGCATAATAGCATACAGTATCAAAATTCTCTGTGTATTTTCCATCTTTGTACAGCTTTATTTTAACCTCTATTTTGTTTATTTTTACTTTTATTTTTTGCTTTTTGAGACAGGTTCTCTGTATCTTTGACCTGGAATAACTCTGTAGACCAGGCTGTCCTTGAACTCTCAGAGTTCCACCTGTCTCTGCCTCCCAGGCATTGGGATTAAAGGCGTATGCTACCACACCTTGAAGTCACAGAGGTCAATCTACCTCTGCCTCCTTGGATTAAAGGCGTGTACTACCACACACAACTTCTCTCTTTCTTCCTTTTTTTTTTTTTTTTTACTTTAAGAACTTTAACTTTTGGCCTGCATAAATTTTTAACACACTGTAAATCATTTAAACATTTTCTTGGTTTTTGAATATCTCTCTTTACTGTATCGCTTTCTTTTTTGACCACATGAGTCTTTAATTTACCAAGCAATATCAGTAGGACTAAAGCCATGGCTTTGCCAGCGAGATGTAACCCATTCCTTAGCTTTCTGCCATTCCAACCTTGTGGCTGAGGTACCGGCCAGAGCCGCATTCAGTGCCACAAGTCTACAGTGTTTCAAGGTCCTTGCCATCAAACAAGCTGCAACAGACAACACTCAAGTCTGCCCTCTGTAGTCGTCCCTCCTGCCTCAAACAGTCAGAGTTTGCCCTGGCAGGACAACCCAGAAAGCCGGCATTTTTAAATGGCGAAGCTTTTTTCCTGCTACGGCTAAAAACCAAAAAGCATGCGTTCAGCTTTTCATCAACACCGTTTAAGTGTTTCGTGGCAGGTCCTCTTAAGAGCTACAGGGTTTTGCAGCTAAAGCTGAGTCAGGAAGCCTCTCTTAGATGAGAGCGCTTGCTTGCCTCTAGCAAGCAGAGTAGACCTGAGAAATTGTTGCTACCAAGAAAACATGCATTACTCCTTCCCAAGCTTTCTCAGGCTTTCAGTGGATTCAGTTGCCCCACGTTGGGTACCATTCTGTAGTGATAAAAGTGGTGGGACTGCGTCCCCAGCACCCCGGCCGCCTGCTAGCTTATGCCCCGAAATAATTACACGGACACTGTATTCTTTTAAACACTGCTTGGCCCATTAGCTCTAGCCCTTACTGGCTAATTCTGATATCCGGATCAACCCATTTCTAATAAACTGTGTAGCACCGGTCTTACCGGGAAAGATTCAGCATGTCTGACCTGGCGGCTTGCTTCATCGCGTGCGTCTGCCCCGGAGAGGGGAGCATGGCCTCTCTCCAGAGAGCAGAGCTGTCGAGTCTGAGCTCACTTCCTCTTCCTCCCAGCATTCTGTTCTGTTTTCTCCACCTATCTAAATTTTAACCTGTCAGGGCTAAGGCAGTTTCTTTATTTAACCAATGACCTTCGTCCATCAGTTAAGATCCTGTGCTGGGCCCCATCCCAGGGCTTTTGAACCAACAGGCATAGCTGGCACTAACAGTCTGCATGTCCAGCAGCCTCCTGCCTATGCTCAAGCACAGTGTGTGCCAGCATCTCCTAGGGGGGAAGTGAAGGCTGTGGAGGCACCTGGCTCCCATGTTGGGTCTGCAGCTACTGCCTTGCTACCCATCGTGTAGGCCCTGCAGGAGAGTGCAGTATGACTCCACATTCAGGAATCTCTTCGAAGTTTTAACTAGGGTGGCTTTCCCACACTTTGGGTCTGGCCGATGTGGTTTAGCACTATTAATGCCAGACCCAGGTGTGCTGTGTGAGCGCCAGGTTAGATGATGGCTGTACCTTTTGTAGAGAAGTGATGGGTGCTATGATGAACTCTCATACATGAGCAGGAACCACAGCCTTTCTAGCATATCAGGGGTTAACTGGCACAGCCTCCCCGGAGCCAAAGGGGGAACTCGGGAGTAAGTTGTGGCTGCCTAATTAATTCAATTAAACTACTTTATGAGCTCCACTGGTGTCAGTAAATTGTTAAAGTCTATTAAAAAATTAGTGGAACGTGATGAGGGTTTAGGGACACCTTATCTTTGTCCCCTGTAGTGAGATGTGCTACAGGAGGGATGGACAGGTGCCACAAGGTCCTGTCTGGTACCAGCATTGACCTGCTGAGCACACTGAGATCAGTCCTACCCCCTTGGGGCCTCAGTTTCTCCATCATACAATTAGTGGTGGCATCTGAGCAGTCCTTTATCAATAATGAATTATAATTATATAATGGGCTCCTAGCAGGGTGGTGCTAGAGCACACAGATTTTCTTAGACTAGAGTTTGTGTTGGTCCTAGGATCCTAGAGTGTGTGAAGCCCCAGGAACCTCTCTCCTATATCCTTCCCCCAGCAAGGTCCTCGAGACCTGGAGGGCATGGTCCCTGGGGAGCTTGCCTCATGCACTTTTCCTTGAGGAGTGTATGGTACATGAAGACCCACTCTTCACCCCGAGCCGTGGGGTGACTGTGGGTGCTCAGGAGTTGCCTCATAGGCTGCCTGTTAGTCCTGATCATTCGGGCCGCTTGCTGGGGAGCTGGTGACCTCACGTGACCTTTTTGGGAGAAGACTTGCTAAGGAAAATGTCAGCATACACAGCCTCTCCAGAGGAAGAGTCTAGGTGTGCACAGAGTCGGTCCAATTTTAAGGCATTGGAAATTTCCAATTGGAATGTAAATACTGCATTAAATGATAAAAACAGCTTTTCTCTCTGGGGCTATCCAAAAGATGAGGAAGGAGGCGAGATAAGAAGTAAGGCAAAGGTGGAAGCGTGCTGGCCACAGGAGTCTACTCAAATAGTCCAGTTGTTTCAGTGTGGCCTCGGTGCAGTGTGAACATAAGCCTTGCTGCAGCCGCAGGAGGGGGCAACACCACTTTCCTGTCTTTCAGCACTTTGCTGTGTACTTCCTGGGTGCTCTGGAAACTTGTGACCCTCGCTTTGTAAGAACAGTTTTCCACGTTATTTTCAGAGCACAGTCAGCATAAAGTTAGGCATTTTCTCCCAGTGAACCGGGGAGGAAATCCTTACTGAACAGAGCTCTCAAGCAGCAGCAGCCTGGACAGCTACTGCCTGTTTATATATCGAGCATCTCCTATAAGCCAGGCACTGCCTGGGATCTGGTGCAGAAGCGTGATGCTCTAGGCCTGCCCTGAGTTAGTTCCTTGTACTTGGGGGCATCCCTGCGCACCAGCTGCCTGTCACCCGGAGCCTTGGCTGCGCTGGTCCCAGGAAGAGAATTCTGCAATCTACAGAGTCTTAGTGACATCTGCTGTCATCAGAGCTGAGCAGGATAGATGAGCCCCTGAAAGTCAGACTGTTGGTTCTGAGGAGCTCTTGGAATGCCAAGAGGGCAGGGAGATGTATGACCTTGTGGGTTGTTGGCAGAGGGGAGAGGAGAGGACATCCCGGGCTCTGAGGAAGAGGTTAGAATTGGCTGAGGCTTTGTATGCAAATGGCATTTGAAGATGTTTAAAAATATCTTCTGAGGGAGGTGGAAAATAGCAGGTGGCCTATGTGAACAGAGTACTGGGGAGCCATGTGGAGCTGGGCTGGCCTTCCACGCTCCTTCAGAAGGCAGCCCAGTAAGAAGAGACCGTTATCCCGTATACTGGTGATCCAGTGATGGTGGACTGTTCTCAGGTGTAGGTGTGTGTGTGCGTGCATGTGTGTGTGTTTTAGAGAGAAACACACAAGAAAGCTTTTTTTTTTTAAACAGTGCTTTGGAATATTGATCAATTTAATTCTATTGTTTGACCCAGGGACAATTTTACTAGCAGAAAATATGACCATATTATATGGCTGCAATAAAAAAAAAATCACAGCCATGAGTCTGTGCTGAGAAAAGGAACCAAGTTTACCTCAATGTAGGCTAGTCTTGTGGATTCTGCTTCCCTAGGGTTAGTGTGCCATCCTTTCCTGGTACCTGGGACTTGATGACCAACTTGGATGCAGACAGTTTGTAGAAGGAAAACCTACAACCTGATTCCAATTGACTTCACAATTAGCTTGTCTTGTGAGCAGGCAATGTCCACTGTTGGTGCATTGCAGAGGTGAGGTGTGCTGTGGGGACGGGAACAGGCAATGTCCTCTGTTGGTGCATTGCAGAGGTGAGGTGTGCTCTGGGGACGGGAACAGGCAATGTCCACTGTTGATGGACGACAGAGGTGAGGTGTGCTCTGGGGACGGGAACAGGCAATGTCCACTGTTGATGGATGACAAAGGTGAGGTGTGCTGTGGGGTCGGGAACAGGCAATGTCTACTACTGATGCATTGCAGAGGTGAGGTGTGCTGACAGGGACGGGAACAGGCAATGTCCACTGTTGGTGCATTGCAGAGGTGAGGTGTGCTGTGGGGACTGGAATAGGCAATGTCCACTGTTGGTGCATTGCAGAGGTGAGGTGTGCTGTGGGGACGGGAATAGGCAATGTCCACTGTTGTTGCATTGCAGAGGTGAGGTGTGCTGTGGGGACGGAAGGTTTGGAGCAGAGGCATGGCTGATGTACAGGCTTCACTATATCTCATCAGCTGTGTACTTAACCACAAAGAACCTGAATCCTGTGGGTGCCCAGCGCCCTGGTGACCATGACAGGGAGATGAGGACCCCTGTTCATCTGATCCCATTGGGAGTGAGAGGACCCAGTCTGGCTGATTGTGTCTCTTAGGCTGCAAGATGAGTGTCTTGCTGTGTGACCTCCATGTAGGACAGCATCTTCTCAGCAAGAAAATCACTGTATGTCTCAGTTCTCAGGATAAGCTCGGGACTGGACCTCTAGAAGCAGTGACAAGGTTTTCTTACCGGAAGTTTCAGCTGCATTGCAGGCTCTGCGACTTTGGCTTGTGTAAGAAGACAGTGCTTTCTTTGGGGTGTTGATATCACACCTTGTTCAGAGAGAAGAGGGGTAAAGAGAGGGTGGAATGGGGCGGCCAGCTCCCACAGGTGGCCTCCACTCAGTGTGACCTTGTTTGATCTCTTTGACCTTGCACGAGAAGCCCAGGGCCTCAGCAGTGGCTGTTCCTCTGCTAGCTTCTGTCCCTCAGCTAGCTTCCTTTCTAGGCTCATTCTGTCCTGTGGAGGGGCCTTTTTCATCAAGCCTTTTTTCTTTAAAGTTACTCTATGCCCCATCCTTTCTGGCTTCATTTTCTTGTGTGGTTCTGTTCCCATCTAACCGCACATACCCTTTAAAAAGAGATTTATAGGTTTCCTTATCCTCCCTGTCTATGCTTCTCAATGATCACCCTGAGACAGGGTTTAGCATTTAATATGATTATATTTACTGTTTGTGCATGGACAGACATGCACCACAGCAGATGCTGAGACCAGAGGACAGCATACAGGAGCTCTCTCCTCCCATCCTGTGCCAGAGTTCCAGGGATTGAACCTAGGTGGTTAGTCTTGGCAGCAAATCCATTACCTCCCTCTGCAGCCATCTCGCCAGCCCCAGCTCTTCATTTTAAAATAATTTCAAACTTAAAAAAACTTACAAAAACAATATCAAACATTTCCACACATTTTCACTCAGATTCTCAAAGGTTAACACCATGTATAATTATTGTATAGTTTTCAAGTTATACTATGAAATTAATATTGATACAGGAAATTAAATTGCAGGTTGAGTTTCCCTTATCTGAAATTCTTAAGGCCTTAAGTATTCTGGATTTCATACTTTTTCAGATTTTGGAGTATCTGCATAGACTATGCTGGTTGGGCCTCTGTAATCTTAAAAATCAGAAATCAAAAATATGCTGAATCCAGCATGTAAGTTCCATGTGTGTGGAGGTCAGATGACAACAGTGGCTGTTGTTCCTTGGACACTGTCCACTTTCATTGGAGACAAGGTCTCTCACTGGCCTGGCACTTTGCCAGTCACACTACGCTGGCTGACCAGCAAAGCTCTGGGTACACCTATCTCCATCGCTTACCCCAGCACTGCTGGGATTACAAGCATACACCACTGTTCCCTGTTTCTCACATTGTTTCATGCTTACTAAGCGAGCCCTTTGTCACTTGAGCATCGCCCCAGCCTCATAAAACTAGTTTAGTGGGCAAAGAATTCATTATCTACCACACCACACCACACCACACCACACCATACCTTAATTCTGTTTTTTACTCAGAATTCACCAGTGGTCCCATAATGGTCTAGCCCAGCATCTAATCCAGGATCCCACTTACGTGTAGTTGCTATGTCTTCTTTGTTTGGGGCCAGATCCTTGACCTTTCTTTGACTTCTGAGCCTCTAGCAATTGTGTGGAGCCTTGCATTTCAAGCAGGAGTATCCCAGTTTTGATGCTGCCTTCTCTCTAGATTATGTGGTGTAGATGCTGGTGACTTGTTGCTACTGGAGACTTGAACTTTGAGCACCTAGTGAAGGCGGTGTCTGCCTGGTTTGCACTAACACATTCATGGGCTGGTGTTTGGAGACTATGCCAACATTTTGCCACCTTTCCTCCACCAGGAATCTAATTTGGATTTCTGACTCACAGGGGTGACGTTCTGTTTCCTCCTTTCTCCCGAACTTATTAATTAGGGTTCTCCCGTAGGAAGAGCCCCTCCTGAATTTCTTTCACGCGTTCTCTTACTCGCTTATCAAAGTGTACATGTGGATGCATGTTTTATGTCTTAAATTCCTCACATAGCTGTAGATTTGGGGTGTGTGTTTGGTGTCTCCATCACGTGGCTGTAGATTTGGGGTGTGTGTTTGGTGTCTCCATCACGTGGCTGTAGATTTGGGGTGTGTTTAGTGTTTTCCTCTCACTGTAATTAGTCTTTCTGTGGCTTAAATTCTTGCACCTGGTGGCAGCTCTGTCACAAGGCTTCCCCGTCTTTCAGACAAGCCACCATCTTTCTTTGAGTACTTCTGGGAATTACGGGTTTTGGGAGGGCACTCCCAGCTTTCCTTGTACCTCAGCCTTGAGATCAGTCTCTAGTCCAGGACACAGGAAAGAGTTCTGCCTGTATTGTTTGCTCGTGCATTCCTGCTGTACACAGTGTCAAGGCAGATGTTAGGCCCCCAGGGAATCTGGAAAGAAGCCAGGGGAGGGGCCGTCTGTGTCCCCTCATTTGTTGTCAGCCTTATCTATGCTAATGGTCTGACAGGAGCCCAGGGCTTCCCAGTCCTGTAGACCTGGAGCCCAGTCCTTGCCAAAGGCTCTACTGAACCCCAGCCAAGGTAGAAATGATGTTTTGTGGTTGATGGTAGAACTCCTGGGGTCCCATGGGGTGGATGGCTTGGGTTGCCTGAAGCCGCTTTTGGTCTCCGGAGACAGGTTTGACTCACTTGAATATTTTATGAGTATTTATGAAAGATTTAAAATGCTTTAGAAAAATCAGTGATAATCAGATTTTTATTTATGAGTGAATGTGTGTGTGTGTGTGTGTGTGTGTGTGTGTGTGTGTGTGTGTGTACGGAATGTATGAGTGTGCTTATCCCTGAAGAGGAAACTGACTGGTGGGCCTTCTAGTCATCCCTGCTGGCAGACTGAACTTGGCAACTTGTAGCCATTTCACAGTCAAGAGAGATCTGGCTGGCTCCTGGTCTCCTGTTGCCAGGTCCTCTTCAAGCAGATCTTTGTGAAGTGGAACTTCTCCAGGGCACAGCAGCTACACAAGTACTGCCTTCATTCAGCTGCTCTGTTTGCCTGGTGGGTGACTGTTCTTGCTGATTCTGCACATTGATCTTGGGAAGTGGGCGAAGGGAGGATAGTTGGCCTGACTCGGTCAAAGGGGAAACTGAGGCCCAGAGAAAGGGAGTGGAGATTCTAGTGATCCTAAAAATATTCTCTGGTCCATAGCAGAGCTGGCCCAAAAGAGTCACATTATCCTTCTACCCCTAGGATGATGGATGACAGCTTAGGTTGGGGGTGCTACAGCTTCACCTGGCCTGTGCTGGAACAAACTGTGTTGAATATAGTGTACTTAAGTGCCTAGGGACCTGTGCTTATGACTGAGGGTGGAGCGGGGCCATAGGGCACACTCCACAAGAGGCTGTTCACTGCAGGGTTGGGGCAGGTACAAGAGCACTCAGTTTTCCTGCCTATAAAGTGGACATACACCAGCTTCTGTCATAGACAATTGGAGGAGCCATCAAATCAGTTTAAAGAGCCAGGCGCAGTGCCTGGCCTGTGAGACGGCTATGTCATCGACAGTTGGTGGTCGCCATGGACTTAGCCTTGGAGATCCAGAGGTCTGGTAGGATGCGGCAGCTCTCCCCAGCCATTCCTTTGTATCCCTGTCACAGTGGGCATCATATGGGGAGTTACTAGGAGTTGCGTCCCCTCTGCTGGCACCACAGTGTACACACGACAGCAGCTTTCAGACCTAGCGTTGCTCAGAGCAGGCCTTGGATCACACACTCAGCAGCTTTGCTGATTTTGGTACTTGAATGTATATATTGATTTATTATAATGTGTGGCATCTATCAGTCCAAGGTGGGAACTCTGTCTTGTTTGTGTACCCTGTGCCTTGTTTCTGCTTGGCGACTGTAGGCACATCCCTCCAGCTCTCTGGTCTGCTTCCTCACTGGGTCAGTGTTACATACTTAGGTGTTGCTCTGGGCTTCGCAGTGAAGGGATACAGAGTGCACAGGAACGAGCCCTGGAGTGGGGTGTGGTGAGTGGGTGAGATTTGTTGTTCTGGTACCTTGGGATTCCTAGTGTGGGAGAATTTCCCAAGGTCAAGATCAGGAGATGCTTTAGCCCTCCGCCCCATTGGCGGGATCTGTTCTGTCCCCATCCAGTCATCAAAGGGGCTTTCCCCTGGCGTGACCCAGCAGAGAGTTCCAGATCCAAAAGGGATGCTCTAGCTGAGTGGTTCTCAGCCTCCCTAATGCTGCGATCCTTCAATACAGTTCCTCATGTTGTGGGGACCCCAACCGTAGCATTATTTTTGTTACTACTTCACAACTGTAGCTTTGCTACTGTTATGAATCATAATGCAAACATTGTGTGCAGGCCGTCTGATGTGTAAGCCATGTGAGAGGGTCGTTCTGTCCATGGGGTCTGCCCCGGTTTGAGAACTCTGTTCTAGAGGCTGGTGGGTCGTGACTCACTCAGCTGGGGTCTGGCTGGCAGGCCCTTGAGGAGAGGAGAGGACATGGGCATTTCTGAAAGGATGGAGGAGGAACCCTTCTGTTGCTGTCTTGGGAAGAAAGGCCCTCTGAGCTTAGCTTCGTTACATCAAATCTTCCTACTGGCAAATGCCCACCTAGGAGACTTACAGAAATGTTCCTTTCAAAGCAGAGGACTCCTTCAGAAAGTAAATATTTACCCCTGATGTTTCCTATAAACCTGGCCTTTCTTGTATTTTCTTACTCTGTTGCTTCTGTTACTACTTTTGTTATATCCAAAGCAATATATGTTGACAGTAGAATGTTTAAGTGAGCAAAACAAGAAAAGATTCATTCACTTCCAGACACAGGGACTGTGGATGTTGATGTCTGATGGTTGGGATCTTAGAATAGTGTGTCTATTTAGAATGTGTAAAGCGGTCACATAACTTAAACATTTATCCATGAAATACTTACGGAATATCTATTGTTGGGAGTAAGTTAAGGGCCAACATATGGACATGATTGCTCCAGAGAACAATGTATGTAGTGAAAGGAAGAGAAGACACTGGAACAGGCACAGGACTGTGGGAGGGTCCACCACCCATCATGGAGGCTGCCCTGGACCCGGAGAGTTCTGAGCTCACTGGGTGCTGATTGCAGTGACATGGGTGTTACACAGAGTAGAGGGAGGTGGGTGGGCAGCTGTGCTGTAGTGGAAGGAATTGTGGTTGGGGTGCGGAGGCAGGCCTAGGAGGGCCTTTGCTTTGGTGTCTCCATGTGGATGTCACTTACTTCAGTGTCTTCCTTCCTCCCTTCAGTGAGCCTTGCTCCTTGCCTGAGATGGGTTGAAGGTCATGGCATGGCCAGGGCGTGGTCAGGTCACGGCTCTATTTCTAATCTTTCTATTCTGTTGCAGCAATCTACCTTTCTGCTTTGGTCAGCTCTATGCTGTCTTGTTTGCTGCGACTCTATAGCAAGGTAGGAAAGCATCAGGTGGTCCTCCACCTCGGCTGCTCCTCAGCACTGAGCTTGAGTATTCTAGGTCTCTTTCCTCTTCATACATCCTTTGCAATCAGCGTTTTACAGCCACACAGTAACTACCTGGCTTTTATCAAGACTGGATCGAATCCCTCCGTAAACGTGGGAAGATCTGGTGCCTTTCCTGTTGTTCTTTATTCTGTGTGTTCTGCACATTGTGCATCTCCATCCCATTCATCCCCCATCCCTTCTTACCCACCCTCTGTCCTTGAGCCCCTCCCAATAAAATGAAATAAAATTTAAGAGAAAAAGGAAAAGGATGGAGAAAAAGTCAGTCTCATCATGGAAGCTGTAGTGTGACACGGCGAGTCACATAGTAAACCCTTTTATCCTATGTCTTTACTTGCAAGTGTTCATTGCAGGGAGTCACTGGTCTGGTTCATAGCCTCTGGTTTCTGATACACTATCGATGCTGGGTCCTCACTGGGACCCTCTTTGTTATCCAGCTCTTGCCCTGTGTGGTGGAAATCCTTCAGGTTTGGGTCTGCAGGACCGGTCCTTTCACGTGCTCCAGCAGATCACAGACGGGGTGGATGTTGTTGTGGGCCAACATGTAACCCTGGTTCTGGGCCTGGGTAGTTGCAGGGTTGGTCTGCCCACCAGCTTTCCCTTGTCCTCACCACCAGGGTGAGCTCTCCAGCATTGCCCTGATAGTGGTGAACAAGAGGCAGAGCCAGTTCTCCAGCTTTCCTGTCCTCAGGGTCAGATCTCCCATGCCCACACCTTCAGGGCTAGTTCTGTGAGAGCTTCGGGTGATTAGGGGCAAGGCCAGCTCTCTTGTTCTTATGACGTCAGGCATTGATGAGCAGTGGGAAGGTCATCTCTCCTGCACCCATGCCACACATGACAAATGGGTAGTAGGGACAACTCTCCTGTGCTCACAACTTCAGGGCTTGCTCACCCATGCCTCTGCCAATCTTGGTAATATAGAATCTTGGGAAAATACTCCATGAACACGGAATGTCTCTCTAGCTATTAAAGTCTTTGATTCCTTTTATTCCTTTTGTTAGGTTATAGTTATGCCGAATATATATTTATGCCAAACTTTCTGGTGCTGATACAGATGCTGTAAGTTTTACTTTAGGTGACAGTTACTCACTGTTAGTCTTCTACAGGAAAGGATTGAATTGGATATTAATCTTGTGCCCTGCAACTATCCTTGTTGTTGGAGGTTTTTGTTGCTTCTTTATTACTTCCTAGAATAGATGACCCATGTCATCTAAACCTACCTGTGTACCTACCTACTCTTATGTGGTGGTTTGGAAAAAAAAAAGGCTCCCAAAGGGAGTACACTATTAGAAGGTGGCCTTGTTGGAGTAGGTGTGTCACTGTGGAGGCGGGCTTTGGGGTCTCATGTGCACAAGATACTGCCCAGAGTCTCAGTCTACTTCCTATTGCCTGCATATCAACATGTAACAGCCTCTTCTCCAGCACCATGTCTGCCTGCATGCCACCATGCTCCCTGCAATGATGATGGTGGACTGAACCTCTGAAACTCTAAGCCACTACCTCAGTGAAATGTATTCCTTTATAAAAGTTGCCATGAGCATGGTGTCTCTTGCCAGCAATAGAAACCCTAAGATGCCGTCTTCCTTCCTTATCTCATTAACTAGGACTTCTAGTATGAGTTGGTGTGGAAATGGTGCTAAAAGCCATTCTTGCCTTATTTCTGGTCTTACGAGGGTGGGGAGTGTTTATTTTTCTCCATTAATTATAATGCCAATGGTATGGAATTGTTCTTTTGTAGATATTCTTAATCAAGTTTAGGGAAGTCCTATTTTCCTAGTTTGTCATTGTAAATGGGTACTGGATCTTGTCATATGAGTGTGTATTGATAAGGGTGCGTGATTTCATTCTAGTTTCTTGAGATGATGAATTTCACTAAGTGAGTTTAAGTGTTGAACTAACCTTGCAATATGATCAGGCTGCCTTGATTACACAGGTGAAATTGTCAAATAATAAATAGAAGATATTCTATTAAAATGTAACAAATGCATTTTAATTTTCATTTAGTCCAAGGTTTTTGTCTCTCTTGATAGTCCCACTTTAACTTGTACTGTTTTTATTAACTCTCCAATTGTTTTGGGTTTTCTGGTAGTCTGTTACTGAATTTCTACTTTCATGTCATATGATCTAAGGCCTCACGGCATTCTGTCTCTTTCCGCTTGTTAAGCCGTATCCTATGGCCCTGAGTATTATCTGTCTCAGTAAATATTCCACATGGACTTGAGAAAAATGAATGTGTTCTATGGTGTTGCTGAATGAAATACTCACAAATGTCAGTTAGATGAGGGTGATTGTGTTTGTGCTGATTTTCTGCTCTCTGTCTGTTAGCTGCAGGTGGATAACATTAGTGGTGGATTTGTTCACCTCTCCTCAAGTGGGTCGGCCTTACACGATGATGCTGTATTGCTCAGCTGAGGGCTGAGGTCTTCTTTCCATATTGGCTTCTTTATCACTCTGGAATGCTTCTTTTATGTCCAGTAGTTTTCCTTGCTCCGGCTCCTGATTTGTCTGAATAAGTGCCCTGGCACAGGTATCCTTAATTAGTTTTGGTATGGTGTGTCTTGACTTTCAAGTCCAGTATCCGCCAAGGCCTATATCTGTGTTTCTTATTTAATGTAGGTTTCTTGTAGACAGTATATAGTTTGATCTTGTTTTTATTTATCTATTCTGATACTCTCTGTCTTTTAATTATGTATTTAGAGCAGCACATTAAAAATGATTGCCATGGCTATCATTGCTTTCATTTGCTGCCGGCATCCACGGTTTGTTTTCCTTGATTTTGTTGTTTTTGGTGGGGAGAGTGGTGTCTTCCATTCTTTTTTCTTCTTTCTTTGATTCTAATCACACATTTTCTTTCTTTCTTTCTTTCTTTCTTTCTTTCTTTCTTTCTTTCTTTCTTTCTTTCTCTTTCTCTCTCTCTCTCTCTCTCTTTTTTTTTTTTTTTTGGTTTTTCGAGACAGGGTTTCTCTGTGGTTTTGAAGCCTGTCCTGGAACTAGCTCTTGTAGACCAGGCTGGTCTCAAACTCACAGAGATCCACCTGCCTCTGCCTCCCAAGTGCTGGGATTAAAGGCATGCACCACCACTGCCCGGCAATTACACATTTTCTTGCCTCCACCTTTTTACTATTATTAATTCATATTTACTCATGAGTAGACAGTTGACCTGTGTAACTCATCTACTTTCAACCACCCTGCCACTTCATAAGGAATGCCAGAGACCTTTCTTAACATAGTTTCAACACTCTTTGGCTTCTGATAGGTACCCCATAAACACACTATTATCAAAAAACATTGCCAGCAATGTATTTAATGCCCCTGGACCATCATAAAGTCAGATAGGATGGATGAGTTGAATACAAAAGGAACACAGAACCTAGAGATGTAGCTCACTAAGTAGAGTTATTGCTTAGAATGCATGAGGCCACAATTAGAATCCCCAATGAAGTAAAAGTAGGTCTGGTGGCATATACCTGTAACCATGGAAGTGGAGGCAGGAGTATCAGGTGTTCAGGGTCATCTCTGACTACATAGGAGCCTGGGGACAGCCTGGGCTACATGAGACTATCTCCAAAACAAAACAACAACAATAATAACAACAACAAAACAAAACCCACAATGCCCAAGAACTGCAATGACTTACAAATATATGTATATGTATATATATGTGTGTGTGTCATGTTTTCCTATGGGATGAAAGAAACAAAAGAAGAAAAGAAACTGTAGAAGTATCTGAAGTAACAAATGCCTGAGAAACTTAAAAGTTAATGGCAAACACTAAGCCACAGATCCAGGAAGGTGAGAGAACACAACCTACATCTTACTGTGAAGTTGAAAGCTCTGCATGATATCAAGTGATAGAACAGCATTGTCTTAGTTAGGGCTTCTATTGCTGTGAAGAGACACCATGACCACAGCTATAAAGGAAAGATTTAACTGGGGCTGGCTTACAGTTCAGAGATTTAGTCCGTTGTCATCATGATGCTACATGGTGGTGTGTAGGCAGATGTGCTGAAGGAGCTAGAGGTCTATATCTTGACCTTCAGTCAGCAGGAAGTGGTTTGAACTAGGTTTAGCTTGAGCATAGGAGGTCTCAAAGCCTGCCTCCACAGTGACACGCTTCTGTTGGAGGAAGCTGCTTGTTAGTTTCTGGCCGCTTAGTCCCAAAATAATCACACAGAAACTGTATCATTTAAATCACTGCTTGGCCCATTGGCTCTAGCTTCTTATTGGCTAACCAATCTTCATTAATCTGTGTATTGCCATGTGGCAGTGGCTTACCTGCAAAGTTTCAGCATGTCTGTCTCTGGCGGAGGCTCCATGACTTCTCTCTGACTCTGCCTCCTTTCTCCCAGCATTCAGTTTAGTTTTCCCCACCTAGTTCTATTCTGCTATAGCTCTGCTATAGGCCCAAAGCAATTCCTTTATTAACCAATGATAGTAACAGCATACAGAGGGGATTCCCACATCATCTCCCCTTTCTTGTTTAAATAAAAAGGAAAGTTTTAACAAAACAGGTATCAAGCAAGAATTACAGTTACAATATTTATATCTACTTTATCTTTTATCATAACTAAGGAAAACTATAATTATAACTCAATTCTTCAACTCCATCAAAGACTCCAGAAGGAGAGAATATTACCTAAGTTAATAGGAAGTACACTGTAAGCAACTTCCAAAACTCTAGAATTGATAGAGACATCTTTGCCTGGACACTCATCCAAAGTTCTTCTGTACCACTGGGGCATCAATCTTTAGCCCACAGGCCCATAGTATCCAGCAGACTTTCCCATGAAGCAGGAAATTTCAAAGACAGTTGCACCTATATTAGCAGTTTGTCAGTCACTTTTTTCTGTGTCCTGCAGAATGTCTAGCAGACGCTTTCATGAAGCAGGAACCACGAAGGACTGTCTCATCTTTAGACAGCTTCAGCAGACATTATTCTGTGGGTCCTGCATGTCCAGTTAAACAGTCCAGGCAAGAGCAGTTTCTTGCTCAAATGGCTACCAAACTCCATAAGGAGCTTCTTTGATGCCCGTCTTCCTCTTGAAGTAACTGGTGCTGCCAGGAGCAGACATGTCTCTGTCATGAAAAGTCCTAATTTCTTAAAGCATTTTAAATGCCATATTCTGTAGTCTTTGAAAGGTTTGAAGAATGCCTATCCATCTGAAATACAACTCTGTACATATAAAAAATTTAACTAATATGACTACAAGCTTGGCTATTATAGATGACTATCTATTAACATGTATTTCTTAAATATACATTACATTTTTAAAGGAGCTATAAACACAGTACCTTAATCAAGATCAGAAATACATATACACAGTATAACAAAATAGACCTTAAATTTGTATCAATAGAGCAAGATCCATATCAATGCAAATCTCTATAGCATATCCCCTTTTAAATGTAAATAAGCATTTATAGACAATATTTGGGATCATGGACATAGTTTTTCTCCAAACTGCTTCCTGCTGTTTATTGGGTGAAGTAATTTTTTTGCGGGGTGTTCAAGGCGACCTATCAGGGGGTCTTGGTCCATCAAACTATATTAGTCTAGAAGCAATCCACAGGTTCTCATCTTCTGTGGAAACAAAAGAAGAACCTCTTTTCCAAAGCAACATATCCTTAGACCCAAATTCTGAAGTCAAGATACCTTTAAAGCAAGTATGTTGCTTACTTAGCTCCTTCACAGTCAAGAAATTCAAAGAAAACACATTAATATACATAATCCAGACTCTCCTTGCATATTCCATCTTTATGTGGCTTATTTTTCTTTACTCTTTTTTAATGTATGACTGTCCATACTCTGTCTCTTTAAAAACGTTACTTTAAAAAAAAAACATTTACTTCCTTTTATAACTGTCTATATTATTTTTCTTCTCTCTCCCAAGCCTACATACATTTATCCAACACTGTGACCCATTTAGAGGTCTTTTCCATCTGAATTTGTCTTTATTGTGTATCTGTAATTATTTTCTGACTAGAAGTGCTTCTTAAAATGCTAAGCCCTTCTTATGAACTTAACCTACAACATTACTAGGGTACACACGGTACTTCCTGCTTGCTCCACACAGACCAACATGGTGGAGCTGCTCACTGCCTCTGAGACCCATGCACAATGCCCCATTTTTAGGCACACAGAGGGTCTATGTTGCCACCAAGCAAGCCATAGCACGTTGCTCACAAACCCCATTCAAGTGCTCAGTCTCCTGAAAGAGCCAGAGGTCTCACTGGCAGCACAGCCCCAAAAACTGGCATTTCAAAATAGCATGGCTTTCTTTTCTGCTACTGCTCAATTAGGAAAACCTCTTAAAGGAGTTGTAGCTTGCCACCAGCAAACAGCAAGAAACTGTGTTAAACTCTGTACTTTTGTGTCTAGAATTTGTTTTCAAGCCCTCTCAGGTTTTAAATGGATTTTAGTCAACCACGTTGGCAGCAATTGTTGGAGGAAGCCGCTTGTTGGTTCCCAGCCACTTAGCCCCAAAATAATCACACAGAAACTATATTATTTAAATCACTGCTTGGCCCATTGGCTCTAGCTTCTTATTGGCTAACTCTTACATATTGATTTAACCCTCCATAAATCTGTGTATCACCAGTGGCTGTGATTTACTGGCAAAGTTTCAGCATGTCTGTCTCTGGTGGAGGCTCCATGGCTTCTCTCTGACTGCCTCCTTTCTTCCAGCATTCAGTTTAGTTTTCCCCACCTAGCTCTGTTCCCCTATAGCGCTGCTATAGGCCCAAAGCAGTTTCTTTATTAACCAATGATATTCACAGCATACAGAGGGGAATCCCACATCACACTTCCTCCAACAAGGCCACACCTCCTAATAGTGCCACTCCCTATGAATTTATGGGGGCCAGTTACATTCAAACTACCACAAGGTAAATGGGTCTACAGAGTGGTCTTCTGTGTCTGTCTGTTTAGGAGTTGGGTTCCATTTACAGGTGGCTGTCTCTGTTAACACCTCAATGCCTGGAGTCCTTTTGTTCTGCCGGGATAGCAATTGTGGGTAGGTGAGGACCAGCTTTTGTGGTTCTTGGTCCTTTTATAACCCTAGACTTTTGACCACAGAGGGTAGTAGCAGCAGCCAGTGGGGAGCAGCAGCATATGGCTCCCTCTAGTGTTATGGGCTTCACCCAGGCCTCAGGACACTAAACCAGTGGCTCTGCTTTGACTGGTGTTAAAAGCCATTATGTGGGCCTATGAAGTTCCTGACCTTTGACTTCAGTTTGTTTTGAGGGTTCTCTTGACAGTGGCCAGAGTTGCAGCTCCTAGACCTAGGGTGTCTAGACCCTTGGCCCTTGTTGCTGATGTCAGAGCTGCTGTGCCCCTGCTGCTCCTTTGACCCCTCCCAGCTGCCTCTCTGGCTGTGCTCTGCCCCTGCCCATTGCCTGTGTTGCAGTCAGGCTGTGTTGTCCATCCATGTCCCCCGCTAGTCCCCCATCTCTGCTCTTTCTTAGGCTACTCTCAGGTTTCCTGTTACTGTATCCCAGCTTTCCATCTTCTCTGGCTGTCAAAACTGCCAGGCTGTTTTCAGCCCCACTTCTTGTGGGCCCCGACCACTCTGCTGTCAGCCTGCTCTGCTGCGGCCCCAGCAACTGCTTCTTTCTGTGTTACAGCTCAGTGCACGCTAGCAAAGATTTTAACTCAAGATCCCTTTATTGGGTCTAATGTAAACTCTGGGGTGGGCAGTCACAGTTGGAGGGAGTAGGGTGCAGCATAGAGGAGCCCAAAAATCTGCTTATGTGCCCACAAAGGGAAGTTGCAGCAGTCACCACCGACTTCCCTGCAAGTGCAGGATCGCCTACATCATCATGCCGTATCCCTGGTGCACTAGTGACAGTGGGCCCTGAACTAGGCCATGGGGGAAGTTACCGAAACTCTGGCTTTTGTGGGAATGGCTGCAGGGAAGATCCAGGGAAAGCTGTTTGAAATAGTCCTGGAGAATTGTGTCTAAGCAGCAGTTGGCTGAAGTTTTGGTGTGGCTTCCTTCACCAAGGTGTCTGTGGAGTGTTCTCAGCAACAGGTGCTGGTGTATGATCATGCCGTTGGATAGTCCTTCTCCTTCCTTTCTTTGTATTTTGTATGTGAACATGTGTGTTCATGTTTGTGTGCATGCGTACATGTTGTATGTGTAGTGCCTAAGTTGACATGGGATGTGTTTCTCATTTGCTCTTCACTTTACTTTTTGAGGGTCTCTCTTTCACTGAAATTAGAACTCACTGATTGGCTAGGCTGGCTGACCTGTGAGCTCCAGAATTGACTGAATCAATCAGTTCCCCAGTGGTGGGGTTAGAAACAGGCTCCATATGCCTGGCTTATACATGGGTCTTAGGATCCAGGCACTTTACCAACTGGGACATCTTCTTAGCCCCCAACAGTCCTTTTCTTAAGACAGCCAATACCAGAAAATAGTCTAACAGCTGTCATTTAGGGAGCCAGATTATCCATCCCCTGGTATCTTTCTTTACTTACAGGAACATACACACAATAGTACTTACAATAAGAGCTTACTGTTAACACCGATAATTGATTTTAACAGTGCTTTTCACAACCATGGAAGCTGCCCATGCAGCAGAGAGAGGCGGGTCCCCTGGTCAGTCTAACCTGTAGCTGGCACAGGGCAGTGTCCTCTAGGGTCCTTGTTTGTGTCTCAGGTCTTGTTTGAGTTTTCTTCGATTCCTTTGATAGTGCCTGCCCTCTGTTAGAGATGAACCAACGGATGAAGGAAGGTGTATGGAAAATGCTCTAGAACCTTCTGTGTAGTGCTCAGTCCTGAGTGGGCCTGTTCCCCCCCAGAAAGCAAACATCACCAATACTTCTTGGACCCTCCCCTGGGGAGACAGCAAGGCTCAGGGAGGTGAACATGGGCTTATTCCTCCCTCCACCCTTGCCCGGGGGCCTGTTGGAGGTACACAGGATTGTTGCTTTTTCTTTCTTTGGGGGAGGCAAACAGGCAGAGGGAGCTGAGGCTTGCAGAAGGTGGAAGCTTGCTCTCGGGCAACTCTAGAGGCAGCCTTGCCCACTGTGTGCAGCTTCTGGGCCAGGGCACAGGTCCAGTGAGCGGTAAACTGGTTCTTTTTACTTGCCCATCCCTCCACTTTGTGAGATTGGTGGCTGGTTCTGTGCCTGCAATCCCTGTTGAACCTAAGACAAACTGTTGAGTTTGGGTTTGTTTCAGCTCTTTTCTCCTTCTATGTATGTGTTTTTCCTGATGATATGTATGTGCCGTGTGCATAGCTGGTGTCCAAGGTCAGAAGAGGGTGTTGGAGCCCCTGGAACTAGGTTTGCAGATGGTTCTGAGTACCACGTGGGTGCTGGAAATCAGTGGGTGCTCTGCTGTAAGAGCAACAGGTGCTCTCTTGCCTTTGCTTCTTAGGGTGACTTCCATGCCCTTCATGTGTTCTCTTATAAACCCGAAGCTCCCATCATCCTGGATTTATCTCTTTGTAGTTCAGGTTGGGTAGTTTCTGTCGGTTCTAGCTATGATTGTTTTCTCCAGCTGTGTCAGGTCTACCAAGGAGACCATCACAAAAAGCTCTCTGGATTTCCGAGTCTGTGCATCTGTGGACCACCTTTCTCTTCTCACTTTTCTTCAGTAGCCCCTGTTGCCTGGGCTTTCCACGACTGCCCATAACACTTTCCAGAGATGTTAATGTTATCTAATGCAGTTCAGAAAATCTGTGTTGTTTCTGAGCCTGGAAGTGGCGAATGCTGTGTTTTCTCTTGCCTTTTGGAATGCCATGATTTTCGTTGTTGTTTTTTAAGTTATACGTGATTTATCCAGTAAATTATATGGGCATATGTGAGAACTAGGTCCCAGGCTATGCAGTGTTTGTGGTCACCACACATGGCTTCTCTTTTGTTTGTTTACGTGTGTGTGTGTTGAAATATGAGCGGCGGGGCTGCGTCCCCAACACCCCGGCCGCTTGGCTAGCTCATGCCTGAAATAACAACACACAAACTGTATTCATTTAAGAACTGCTTGGCCCCTGAACTCTAGCCCTTATAGGCTAATTCTCGCACCTGGACTAGCCCATTTCTAATGATGTGTGTAAGCACCCCAAGGTGCGCTTACCGGGAAGAGTCTAGCCTCCGTCCATCATGGTGTCTCTGCTCCAGAGAGCAGCTGTTGGGTCTCTCCGGGAGCAGAGCAGAGTCTGACCTCACTTCCTCTTCCGCCCAGAATTCTATTGTTTACTTCTCCTACCTAATTTTCTATCCAATAAAATGGGCCAAGGCAGTTTCTTTTTTAATAAGAAACCACTCCCACATCATTTCCCCTTCCTATTTCAACAGATGGCACCCAGACGTGATGGGCTAAATCCACTTAAAAACCTGAGAAGGCTTAAAAATAAGGGAGAGAGAGTTTAACACAGATTTTTGCTGTTTGTTCGTGGCGTGCTGTAGAGAAATTTCCTGATTCAGCAACAGCAGCAGAAAAAAAGCTGCATCATTTTAAAGCGCGGCTTCCTGGTGCTGTGCTGCCAGCGTGAACTCTGGCTTTAAAGCATTATAAGGCTTTTATGGGACTGGATGTTTGTGTTCCCGCTTGGGATCGGAGGAGAGTGCTCTGAGACCGTGCGGATGGCTCAGCGCTCCCCGCCTGCACCTGGACAGAAGGCAGAATTAGGCTTAGGCAGGCGGAAGAGCATGGCAGATTCCTGCGGCCATACAGAGATGTGTTTTCAGACTGCGCAGTGCTCTGCGTGTCAGATTTGGCTGTAACTTGGATGAAAAGAGTTTCTGTGCTGCACACTCAGTCTCAGAGTTAAACTGCTGAGTGTGGCTCCAATGTGGACTTGCTGTGTGCCTGGAACTGTGTGGCTCAGGGGCACCAAATGGCTCTGAGGCAGGAGCGGCTGCTCCTTGCTAAACTGTGCTGACCTCAGGCAGGAACTACCTTAGTTGCCATAATAACAGCGCAGTTAAGGTTTAGACTGGGCAGGACACAGGCAGTACCGTATTACCTGTACATGGTGCAACTTAAGTTTTTAAGAAATGTTTAACATTTTAAGAAATGCTCCTGGATAGTAAAAAAATTACAGATTCACAGTAAAACAGATTCAGACACTGTTGGATGAATGTACGTAGGCTTGGGAGAGAGAAGAAAAAGAATATAAAGAATAAAGTTAATGTCTTAAAAAGAAAAAGGGTAAAGTCTTTAAAGAGACAGAGTACAGAAGTACAGATAGTTATAGATTAAGAGAAATAAAGAAAAATAAGCCACGTAAAAATGGAAAATTCACAGAGAGTCTGGATTATGTACATTGTGTTTTCTTTAAAATTTTTGACTGTGAAGGAGCTAAGTACAGAGAGACATTTCATTATATGGGCTGCTAACCTGAACCTGCACATATGTTCTAAAGGTATCTTGACTTCAGAATTTGGATCTAAGGTTATGATGCTTTGGAAAAGTCCTTCTTTTGTTTTCACAGAGGATGTGACCCTGTGGATTGCATCTATCCCGGTATGGTATGATAGACCACGCCCTCCTGAAAGGTTGCTGTGAACACCCTCAAAAAATTGCTTCGCTCAATTGCCAACTGAGATGAAACTAGCACACAGGTTATATCATGAACAACCTAATTAACGACGCCCCTGTTCAGCAGGAAGCAGTTTGGAGAGAAAAAACTACGCCCATGTTCCCAAATATTGTTTATAAATGTTCTTTTACATTTAAAGGGGGATATGATATAGATATTAATAATTTGCATTGGTATGGATTTTAAGGTCAATATTGTTATATGTATATGTATTTCTGATATTGATTAAGGTATTGTGATTGTGTAGTTCATTTAAAAATGTAATGTATAATTAGAAAATATAGGTTGTTGATGGATAATCATAAATAATAGTCAAGTTTGTAGTCATGTTAGTTAGATTTTCTAGATGTGCATAGATATATTTCAGACAGACATTCTTCATATCTTTCAAAGACTGCAGAATATGGCATTTAAAATATTTTAATAACTTAAGACTTTTCATGACAAGGTCTGCTCCTGGCAGCACCAATCTACTTCAAAAGGAAGATGGGCATCGAAGAGGATCCTTATGGAGTTTGATAGCCATTTGGGCAAGAAACTGTTCTTGCCTGGACTGTTGCATAAACTGGACACAGAGAACCCTCAGAGAGAGGACTGCTGAACTTGCCTAAAGGTGAGATGGTCTTTCGGGGTTCCTGATTCATGAAAGATTCTGCGAGACATTCTGCAGGACACAGCAGAAAATGACTGAACTGTCTTTAAAATTTCCTGCTTCATGGAGATGTCTCTGGATACCATGGGCCTGTAGGCTGAAGATGGGTGCCCCAATGGTACAGAGGAGCTTTGGGTGACTGTCCAGGCAGCGAGATGTCTCTGTCATTTCTAGAGTTTTGGATTTCTTGTTTACTTAAGTATTATTATATCCTTCTGGAGTCTTTGATGGAGTTGAAGAATGAATAGTTATAGTTTTCCTTAGTTATGGTAAGAGATAAAATAGATATAAATATTGTAACTGTAATTCTTACTTGATAACTGTTTTGTTATATGTAATTTTACTATGTTAAAGTTAAAGCCTTTTTTGTTTAAACAGAAAAAGGGGAAATGATGTGGGAGTGGTTTCTTATTAGTAAAGAAACTGCCTTGGCCCATTTTATTGGATAGAAAATTAGGTAGGCGGAGTATACAGAAGAGAATTCTGGGAGAAAGAAGGTTAGTGGAGGAGTCGCCATGATTCTCCCGCTCCAGACAGACGCAGGTTAAGATCCTCCCTGGTAAGCCAGCTCGTGGGCTACATAGAATATTAGACATGGGTTAGATCAATATGTAAGAGCTAGCCAATAAGAAGCTGGAACTAGCCACCCAGGCAGTGTTTGAAAGAATACAGTTTCCGTGTAATTATTTCGGGCATAAGCTAGACATGCGGGCGGCCGGGTGCCGGGGACGCAGCCCTGCCGCTCTTATTTCAACATGTGTGTGTGTGTTTGTGTGTGTGTGTGTGTGGTGTCTGTGTGTTCTTCTCACACTCGTGCCTGCAGAGATCAAAGGGCAACTTGTAGGGATCAGTCCTCTCTTCTACCACGTGGTTCCAGGTCAAACTCAGATTGTCAGTTTTAGTGGCAAGAGCCTCTAACCTCTGGGGTATCTCTTTAGCCTCTGTGTTTTTTTTTTTTTTCTTTTATGTTTTGTCTTTGTTTTTTGATGTTGTTTGTTTTGTTTCTTGTTTTTTCTGCTTCCTGTCTTTGGGTTTCCCCAGTAACTCTTTCTTGAATAGAACCTGTTTTGAAGCTTGATTTGTGATCAGTTGTTTCCTGGGGTCTTTTTGACATAGTCTTAGGGTGCTAGGAGAGGAAACAGTCTGCCCTCTTTGGACTTAATCTCAGTTGCTTCATCTTTTTATTATGTGGCTATTTAGTATATATGAATCTGCTTCCTTGGCTGATGCCCTTTGCAAACATGTTTTAGCTTTCTTGTTCTTTGCCTTGGGGAAGACAAGCAGGATAGTACTCTACTAGGCTTGAGTTGCTGGGCCTCCTGTCCAGCTAAAATGAGCTTTTTTGCCTGTAGTAAATTGTTACAATCCACTCCTCCTTGCTGAAGCTAGTGGACTTTGCTTAAACCCAGGAGATGCTGTGGGGCTCTAAAAGGAGCAAATCCGTCTTGAGACATGGAGGTCTTCAGGAGCTGGGATCTGCTTTGGGCTTGCCTCTAACCATCACATAGGCAATGTGTGATTGTTCTAGCTGTCTACAGCTCCTGGAAGAGTTTCTGTTAGTTAGCTCTTTGCTGAGATTAGCAAAGATGGTTTGAGCTCACAGTTTAGGGTTTCTGCCCGTGGTCTGTGGCCTTGTTTAGGGGCCTGTGGAGAGGCAGGCATATAGAGGGGAACCCCTGGTGTGGAGCACAGTTGCTCACCTTGTGGGAGCTACAAATCAAAGGGGAGCCCCTCCCATGCCTCACCCTTTCCTAGCCTCCTTTCTCAAATCTTTACCTCCTAGAGGCTCTTTTACTTTCCAGTAGCCTCAGGTTGGGGGGCATCCTTTAGCATGTGGCCCTCGGGAAGGTTAAGGTCCAACCCATAGCCATACGGCTTTGCATTAGCCTGAGTCCAGGCTGTGAGGCATTAGTTGCTCTGTGCCCTGTGCCCAGTGCATATAAGAAGACCTGTTTTCAGTTTTTCCATCTCTCTTCTAGTGAGCACAGGAAGGATGGAGTTTGAGCCGTTTACATTTCAGTTACATGTCCCTGGGAATCCCATGTGGTGGTTCTTGGCATTCCCTGGTGTCATGTTGACTCTGGAGTACTTGGTGTCTCTAACTAGCATGGAGACTAGCAGAGCCAAACAAGCCTGGACATGCATGTTCATTCCTAGCTCTGGGATTTGCTTATTATTTCTGCCCTTGTGAGGGACCAGTGGTGGATGGACAGACTCTAGGGCTAGATGTCTTGCATCCAGAATTACTCTCCTCTGACTTGGGGTCTTAGTTTTTCCAGCTGTGTAATGGGGACAGGGTCCAAGCCTGCTGGCATTCCTACTGTGACGAGAATGGTAGCCTCCAATTGATCTCCCTGGAGATGAAGAAGTGCTTGGGATGAATAACTAGGTTTGGGATAGGCAGAGGGCCAGAAATGGGGTACAGTGTTGAGACCGGGAGCAGTCAGGAAAAGTCACTCTGGAGCAAACCTTGTGATTAATGGGAAACCCTATTCTAGGAGCAGAGCAATAAGTGAAAAGGCCCTGAGGTTGGAAGGAACTGGGTGTGTGGGAGGAGCCAGCAGAACACTTCCCCTGTGGGAGGTGGGGAAAATAAGGAAGTAACCGGATAGCAGATCATCTTAGGGGCCACTGCGGAGGGTTTTTTTTTTTTTTCATTGTTTCTGTTTCTGTTGTTTTGGTAAGGCATTGGTGATTACATCAGGAGCCAGGGACAAGTCTGGAGTAGGCCAGTTGTGTCAGGATTGACCGCTAGCACGTGGGTGTTTGACCATGGGCCTGTGGCTCACCTGGGAAGTGTGAGGGGAAGAGAATCCAGGAAAGAGGGTTCCTCAAACCAGGAAGGAAGAGTTTGCTAAGGTGGGGATCCTAAGGATCCTATTGGTTTGGCATCAGAGGCCACTGGTGGCCCTGGGTACTATGATCTCCATGGAGGGTCATGGTAAAGGTGGCACTCGGTGTGAGTAGAATCAGTGCCTGGGTGTTGAGCAAGGGAAGTCAGAGTGTTCAGGCAGCTTCAGGGAGTCCTGTGCAGGAGTCCAGTTAGGGAGTGGTTCGTGGACACTTCCTAAGTGTTAGAGTGGCAGCCTGTTTTGTGTCCTGCCTGAGAACATCGGGTGACAAGTGAAAAGGATGCTGCAGGAGACCTGAGGGAAGTCGCCTGTGTAGTGGCCCATGCTGGCATTGATGCTGTGGCCACTGTGACAGGGGAAGAGCTGTCTTGTGTAGTGGGGGGAGCTGCTGGGGTCAGTGGTGTCGTAATAGAGTGCTCTCTCTGGACGTTTCTTTCATTTTGTGCAGAAAGCAGTCATAGTGGAGAATGGGTTGCATGCGGTTTGGGGAACTAGACCACCTGAAACACTCATGTGGAAGTCGAGACCGCGGGAGAGATTATCCCCGGGATGGATGACCCACTGGAGGCTTGTGGTTTCAACTTTACAGTGTGATAAGCCACCAGCTCGAGGCAGCCAAGAGGCGGGTGTGGGGACTTGCCAGGAGTGACAGCTAAGAGCTGGGCTGAGAATGGTGATGTTGTGATGGGTCTGGCTCTAGCTGGGACACACAGCAGGGAGAGGAGGGGACAGGCGTCTGGATAAGGGGAAGAGGTCCTGTGGGGTCCAGGATTGATGGAAGGCCTGAGAGTCTTAGATTATGACATGATGGTGTCTCTGGCGAGGCCTGAGTCTGGTGTTAAATGGTGAAGGTCAAGCTGGTGGGAAGGCTGGGCATAGGAAGACTCGGGAGAAGAAGTTAATGACTGAACCATGATGGCCAGCCATCAGCTTGTTCATGCTGCTAAAATTGAGGCCAGGCATAAAGGTGACAAGCTTACACTCCGACACATGATATAATATGTTTGTTGTCACTGTGGTACCCTCAGAGGGCCAGCGGGAGGGCTGTCCCACAGAAGAGGGCTTCCGTGTCACTGAAGGAGGTTGGTGGGACAATGCCATGGAGGTGACATCAGCGAAGAGGACGCTCCCAAGATCTGCCACCCCTGCATCCTCTTCGAAAGGCACAAACTACAGTTGTCTAATCTCCTGCGCCAGTTGTGAGGAAGTGTCAGAGTGCACAGGGGTCCTTGAGCCCAGGGCTCATCTAATGGGAAGCCTCCAGAACTCGTTGCTGCCCTCAAGAGAGCAAAGTTGTCCTTAGTGAGGAAAACTGGCTTTCAGGGACAGGGTGCTTCCCCAGAGAGGACAGCTGGAAGGGTGCGTGGCCTAGCAGGGCTCTCTGAAAGGGACTCCTTTGGTTAAAGTCGTCCTGGCAAGATGGTTGAATGACGTTTCAGGTGCTCGATGGAGGTGCGTCTCGGTTTATGCCGAATGGAGGAATGTTGTGAGCTGGTGGCACATGGGAGGAGTTGGGGGAGGCCTTGGGCAGTTCTGACAGTAATCTGAACATGGCAAGGCATGGTCCGTCACGCCATGTGAGCTCATTTGCCATGGCAACTTCCGAAGGTGCCATGGGGGCCCGATGCAGAGGAGAGTGAGGCTTGTACTTAAGCAGGTGACGCGGGAGCCTCCAAACCTTACTCTGTGCAGACACAGGACAGAGCGACTGCTGCTCCAAGGCCTGGTTTTGTAAGAGGTCACAAGACCCCAGGGCTGACAGGGGTGACAGACTGTGGGTGGCCTGACTAGAGCCCTGGCTAGTATGGGTGGTCCAGTTACTGGGTGGGAAGCTGTCTTATGGCCTTGTCCATTGGGTAGGAGTCATGCAGCTTTTCCTGACCTCTCTGCCTGCAGGCCTTTGCTCTCACCATCAGAGTCATTGTGGGCTGCATGTGCTACCCTCTCCTTGATCCTGGGAGCACCCAGTACTGTGCCCAGGGCGTCACTGTGTCAAAGAGGTGTGTGCAGGACAGGGTCTGGCAGTCTGAAATTTAGGCCAGGGTCTCTTCCTGCCTGGTAACCGGAGAAGCTGCAGACACGTGTGTCCTGGAGTTGCTTCTGGGTCACTGGGTCTATATCTCTCAACAGCCACCTTTCTTCTTTTCTTCTTCCATGTTTCCTCTAATCCAAGTCAGACTTAGCTGCTTTGTCAGTAACTGGATGACTAAATATTCAACCTCTCTCAACTAGGTACTCCTTGAGGACAGCATCTCTTAACCCTCAGTGATGTCCCCAAGATGAGTACATTGTAGTTGCTCAGAATATTTGTTGAATGAATCACTGTTGAAATATGGAGCGGCGGGGCTGCGTCCCCAGCACCCCGGCCGCCCACATGGCTAGCTTATGCCCAAAATAACAACACACAAACTGTATTCACTTAAAGACTGCTTGGCCCATTTCTATCTAGCCTCTTCTTGGCTAACTCTCGCACCTGGACTAGCCCATTTCTAGTAATGTGTGTAAGCACCCCAAAGTGTGCTTACCGGGAAGATTCTAGCCTACGTCCATCCTGGGTCTGAGCTTCATGTGTCTGCCTCAGAGCGCAGAGAGCATAGCTGTTGGGTCTACCCGGGAGAGCTGAGCATGGCGTCTCTGCTCCAGAGAGCAGAGCAGTCGAGTCTGAGCTCACTTCCTCTTCCTCCCAGCATTCCATTCTGTTTACTCCTCCCACCTATGTATTAACCTACAGGGCCAAGCAGTTTCTTTATTGCTTAACCAATGAAATCAACAGATTGATATATGACACTCCCACATCAAATCACATTCATCCATGTTCACTTGTCTTTCATAGCATGCAAGGGTGTGGTCCAGTGGCTGCCGCAGAAGTACATCTGGTTCATTTCTCCCAGTGTCTTTCAGGATTGATGCTTTTATCTCAGGGGAATTGGCCATTGGCTTAGGCACTGACTGGTACCTTGAATTCTTTTCCAGGGGCCTCTAGAAATGATGTAGCCTAGTGACCCAGAGACTCGGGAGGCAGAGTGGACCTGGGCCACATTCTCATGCTGCCCAGTTAGCCATGTTGTTTTTGGCATCTTTCTCACAGTCTGGGCCTCAGCTGGAAAAACAAAACAAAACAAACAAACAAAAAAAGGAAACAATAAAAGCTACCTCAGGATGGCAGTGTGAATTTCAAAGACCATGGTGACACTGAGAAGAGGCAGTACCATGTGGAAGGAATGTCAAGAGTTTTCGAGAGGCTGTCTGCTCTGAGAGAAATTGCTAGTTTGTTGTGCGACCATAAAGAACCTGGAACTTCTGCCAAGGTAGCATAGAAGGATGGGAAAAGTGGCACAGCTCCCGTGGCGTGGAAGGTGCCCTAGCTGTGGCCAAGGTGCCCTTTGACTTCCTCTTCACACCTGTGTCTTCTGGTCCCTGAGGGTCAGGTGAGTGCACGTTGACCGTGCTTGGAGCAGACCTAGAGCACTGGCCAGGTCTTTGTCCCACAGCCCAGACACTGCGTTCAGAGCAGCCAAGGACAGAGACTCTCACTCTCATACTGTTTTGTTTTACTTTGTTTTCAGGAGATGCGTAGAAATACCTCTTCATTCCAGTATTTTCAAAATTGTCCGGTATTCAGTACTAAAGTGTTTCCCCTGCCATCCCAATTAGCTATTTAATCCATTTGGAATTTCCTTGCTCCTAGCTCTTCACTTAATGAGTTTTATTTGTTTTATGGCACCTGAGTCGTTTGATGAAGGTTGCTGGTGAGCGCATGCCACTCCCCCGGCCTTCCCCTCTCGCTCTGGAGGTCAGGGAATCTGGTGCCTCTAACCCCAGGGCAGAATTTATAATGTGTTATGCATAGATGAATTGGAACTATCCCAATGAGCCTTGAAACTCAGACTTTTCCTTTTCAAAAACTAATTTTGGTGTAGTGTAGGCATACAGAAAGGTTGTAAGAACTGTACAGAGAATACGTGTGTGCTCTTCACTCCCTGTCCCCAGACACTGCTGGACCCTCCTCCCCATCTCATGCCTTCCTGCCCTCTGTGCTCTTTCTAGATCATTCAAGCCAACATTGCTGCACACTTACAGATATATTTCCTAAAAGCATAACTATATCACAGTGATCAAATTGGGACATTAATGCAGAAGAATACTGTTAACCTGTAGACCTGATTCACACCTCCTATCTACTCTAGGACCCCTAAAGGGGAGGAAGCCCCAAGTCACTAGGTGGGTTCAGTTTTTCCTATTTGACTTAGAAGTAACCTTGCATCTTTTAGTAGTCCAGGCTGGTCGTGAGTCTGTGTGGGCTTTCTTGATAGCTGGATTAAAGATAAGCATGCTTTAGAGAACTCACCAGAAGCAGCTCTGAGGTGCTGTAAGACCAGTTGCAAAACTGTTCTGTCCACCAACTCGGAACGGTATCTTCAGAGTTCCTAAATTCTCCAGTGTCTATGGGGCTGCCTTTGCCCTTGTTCCCTGCACTGCACCGGCTGGCTTACCTAGCCATTTTTCCCACCAGTGTGAGGTGCTCAGTACTGTATTAGTGTGAGACCATAGGCAATTATTAAAAGATGTGCAGAGTCCGCACGAGGAGCCAGTACTTTGTCTTCTGTGTGAGCTTTGTATGACTCGAAAAGGTCTTCCAGGAATCCTGCTAGGATTTTTGCCTTGAGTCATTGCAATTTGTGGATCCGTTTTGAAGGAAGGGATGTATTTATGGTGTGCCAGCTTCGTTGTACCTTGGAGGTTTCTAGGAAAACTTTACCATCATCTCCTAGGTGACCTACTCTTCTCACTGAGTTTGCTGCGTGCTGTTACATAGCTCAGGTTGATCACACGGTGCTGGGACTTGAACCCAGGGCCTTACAAATGTTAGGAGAGCCCTCTCCCAGTGAGCGACATCCCGTCCCTACCTGTTCTAGTTCTCATTGATTATTATTGATACTGACTTGTGACTATGTATCCTGCATCTGGTTACTTTTCCAGTTGGTCCTCTTAGATTTTTGATGAATACAGACCTGCCTGTAAATAAGGCTGCTTTACTGCTTCCTTTCCCCCAGTCTTTCTATAGTGGCCAGGATCTCCAGCCCACTGTTGAGGAACATTCTCAGCTTTAACTGGAATAGTGCCCCTGTTTTACTATTATTTGTATGAAGTTTCTGAGCGGTATCTATTCAAAAGCTGTAAAGAAAATTCCTAGTGAAATAAATCTCTTTTGGAATGCTGTTGCTTTTGCAGTTGGGTTCCATATTTTATTTGCTAACATTTATTTAAGGAAGTGTGGATCTGTATGATTTATGTAAAATTTAGTCACAATTTTTTGCTAACATTTATTTAGAAGAAGTTTGGATTTGTATGATTTGCATAAAATTTAGACACTTTTTTTTATCTCTCAAATTTTCCTTGCCCAATTATAGTAGAAAATTTGGTATTGTACCAAGAATTTGAATGCCCTACCCACCCAACAATTCAGAAAACAGTGTTTTTTGGTTTTTGTTTTTCTAAGAATTTAATATAATTTGACCATGGAATTATTTGTATAGTCCCAATAATGCTATAATTCCTATTTTTCTCTCATCCTTGTCCTGGGTTTGATTCTCAAGTCTTCTGATTTTCTTTTCTTTAACTTCTTATTTTTCATTCATTTCCTTTTTTTGATTATTTTCCTTCTCATTTGTTCCATTTTTTAATGACTGGGCATTGGTGTGTGGGACCCTCATTGTTCATTTTTAAAGAGTCTGCATTAGTTAATTTCTTTCAGAAATACTCCCTTAAATGGCCTTCAGGTTACAGTTCTAAGTGGTTAAATTTTTGTGGTTTTCTTTTTGTTTAATTTTTAGTTTTTAGTCTTACTGTTTGCGGTCAGGGAATATGGCCTATGTAACTTCTAATTTTTAAAAAATTGAGGTTTTCTTTGTGGCTTCTCACATCATCAACTTGTGGTTGTTCCATGGATATTTTTGAGATGTATATTATATTAGAAATGTGTATGAAATATATCAAACTGGTTAACTGTGTTTTTTAAAGTTGTTTATTGTCTCATTTGTGTTTGGGTTTTGTTTTACTCATGATCTGCCTGTTTCCGGGGCGTGTGCTCAGGCTCCGGACTTGATGGACTCTCCTCACTTCTCCATGGAGTCCCAGTAGTTTTCTCTATGCATTTTTATGCAGATACAAAACTTCCTTATTGTTCATCTTTTGGTACATTTAAGATTTTGTTCAACTGGGCGGTGGTGGAGCACGCATTTAATCCCAGCACTGGAAGACAGAGACAGGCGGATCTCTGTCAGTTTGAGGCCAGCCTGGTCTACATAGCGGGTCAACCAGGACCACAGAGAAACCTTGTATTGAAAAACAAAACAAACAAAAAATACTAAAGGCTCCTGCATGTGCTGTTGTCAGGGGTTTCTGTCCTCCCACCAGTTCCCGCAATTGTTAAGTCCCAAATAAATCATGCAGAGGTCTACATTGATCATAAACTGATTGGCCCATTAGCTCAGGCTTCTTATTAAGTCTTATACCTTACATAGCCCATTATTTTTATCTATGTTAGCCACATGGCTCTGTACCTTACATCCTGCTTCTTCTATGTCTGGGCAGGACTGCAGAGGAATGGGCTTCCTCCTTGCCAGAATTCTCCTTTTATCATTGTTCTGCCTCTACTTCCTGTCTGGTTGTCCCGTCTATACTTCCTGCCTGGCTACTGGCCAATCAGTGTTTAAATTGACAGAATATAAACAATTGTCCCGCACCAATATGCTGCCCAGCCTTCTTCATCACTGTCTCCCCATTACCTCAGGCCTTGTTTTTCTTACCTTTTTGTGTTTCTTTCTAGCCCTTGACCTGCCTGCATCACCCAGTTTGTGATGCCCAGTTTTTAATGGGAATTTACATACCAACTGTATGAAATACAATTTTTAATTTTTCAACTTCTCCCATTTTGACCCCACCCCCTTGTTAGGTTGCCAACATTTTCTTTTCTGTTTAGTTCCATGCTATTTCCATTTTTTCTGCCCTCCTCTACTGTTCTGTCCAAATCTCTGTTCTTTATGATTTAGAAGTCATGGTTCTATTTCTTATGTCTTATGCGTAAATCTGTAACAGAGGCATTTAAACTTGTGAGCAAGAATAAATTAGCCTTGCTAACACGCCACCCCAACCCTTGCACAGAATGTGACCCTTCCTGGTCCACGTAGAGTTGCCTTTCCATGCACTTTTAACTGACCGGATCTCTCTCTCTCTCTCTCTCTCTCTCTCTCTCTCTCTCTCTCTCTCTCTCTCGTGTTTCATTTTCAAGACAGTGTTTCTCTGTGTATCTCAGGCTGTCCTGGAACTCACTATGTAAATCAGACTGGCTCCAAACTCATAGAGATTCTCCTGCCTCTGCCTCCCTCAGTGCCGGGATTAAAGGTGTGAGCTACCACGGCCTTTAATCTCTGACTGGTTAATGGAATTTGAAATTTTCATTTTCAGCTTTTGAAAGGAAGGGAGAGAAAGCCGTCTGTATTATTTTGGGAGATCAGAAAGCCCCTTGAGTCCTCTGTCACCACTTAGACTTAGCTCAGTCTGGCCCGTTTATGGTCTTCCTTTTGCAGTGGCGTCTTTTCCTTCATGTTCGCAGTGTGGATGAGATCGTGCAGGTCTGGAAGGACCTTGTTTTCCCTCTGCCTTGTATGTTGGATTAGGAAGTGTTCTCCAGGCTTCTATCCAGTGCACCCTGATTTTATGCAGCTGGCCTGGGTCATGTCTTTCTGTAGGTTTCTCCTTCAGGGAGGGAGGCCCCACTGTCTTCAGGTTGGGAATCTTACAGAAGTGTCAAGGTGTCTTGTTTTATCTCTCTCCCTCTTTGCTACTTTGTCTTTGGCTCTGGAAACTGGCTTTTTCTGGTCCCGTTCTCTGCTGCTGCGGAGACTCCTGTGAGTAGAGTGGTCGTCAGTCCCCTGCAGCCAGCCTGGGACACTTGGTACACTTGGCAGTGCACTAGGACTGGCTTTCCTCATCGGAAGGAGACCAGCGGGCAAGGCTGCGGCTGGCGTAGGAAGCAGTTTTCCTGGCAGGTGGCAGAGATGGAGGTAGGATTTGAGTCAGAGTTGGAGACTGGGCAGGCAGAACTTCAGAGCCTCACTTTCCCACTGATGGAACTTGTAGATTTTTGCCTTTGTTTTATTATTTCTTGTTAAAGAATGGCTTAGTGGGAGATAATTTTGCATGTGTCAGTCTTAACACTCCTCACCCACCCCCTCCTCCTTATCCCCCCTCCCTTCTATTTTGTTTTCCTGGTTAATCCGACTTTGCTGAATTCGGAAATCTGGCCATTCCATTTACTTAGACACAGCATAATTTAGACTTTACCAGAACATACTTTGCTACAGCAATAAGAAGCAGCCGGTGTTTGTGCATGTTTGGCACCTGGTGTGCCATCTTCTGTTCTCTTCTGTGTGTGTGACCACTTGTCAGCTGAACAGACACCGCCCCCTGAGCGTCTGAGGCCCTGCCCGCAGTAGGTGCTTAGAGAAGGGCAGAGAGCGGGCCTCAGCTACCTGCTGTTCCTGTCTCCCCTCACCAGGCAGGGCGCCCTTGCATTTACAGTTTCATGGAAGATTTTATTTGTGGTTGACTGACAGCGGGAGTTCTTTCAGGAAAACCAGAAGAACTGGTTTAGAACCTTTGTGAAACTCCATTTTTAATAGCAGCAAGGCAGGGCTCAGGCCACTTCAAGAGGGACAATCAAGAATTCTTGTTTGCACAACAGAAAGAGGAGATAACTTGACTTCAGATTTACTTCAGACTCTGTATAGTCTTCAGTGTAATGTGTTCAGAAAGATGCTCAGGGCTGGTTTCACCAAGTAAACAGGAACATCGCTAGGAAGAGAGACCCGTCCAGGGGCGAGCGTGGTATCCAAGTGTCTTCTCTCTGCTTAGCAGGCTGTTTTGAGCATTTATGTTCTGCTTCATGGCCCAGCCACGAGAATGGGGAGCATGGAGGAGCTGGTAGCAGTGGAGGGCCGGGGAGACTGGTCCTCAGAGGGAAGAAGTCCTCATTAGCTGCTGGTAGTTTGGGGCATCGCCTCCTTCCAATAGATAGGGAACCCCTTATCAGATTGCAGGACTTCCAAGCACTTCTTGGCCCCTTATGATTAGTGCCAAAGAAAACCAAGAGTGCAGAGAGACTCAGGTCGCTGGACTGCCCGGCCCACCCAGTGTTTCCCTAGTCAATAGTGCGCCAGAGGGTTTGGCATTCAGTTTTGAAAATGAAGTGTTGGCCACAGGGCAGGGACCCTGATTGATCTTTGGGCTGACGAGGGAGGGGGACTTGTTTGGGTGAGGGGGAGGGAAATGGGAGGCAGTGGTGGGGAAGAGACAGAAATCTTCAATAAATAAATTAATTAATTAAAAAAAAAAGAAAATGAAGTGTTGGGGACTAACTAGTACCTGCCATGCTGTCTTCATCAGGGCTCAAGCAGGACAGGTGGAAGGCCTAGCAGGCATCTTATATCTGAAGTCCCAGTAGAGGCTAAGGTGTCAGTGCCCCTTGAGTCCCAGCCCTGCCTGGGAGACCTGTGCATTCTGTTTCTAAGATCTAAAAAGAAAACTCAGGCGGGGACTGCTTACATTTTTTTCATTTTCTTCTAGCATTTTTTTAAATTGGTAACTCTGACTGACAAGTGTGTTGGGAGGGAGTGGAGATGGGAGGATGGCCTTCTAATGCCCCTTGCTCAGCCTCCACAGTTGGAACCCCTGGGATTTCTCCCTATTCTTCCCCTTAGTTTTGTTGAAGAGTACGAAGAAAATCAGAGAAACAGGCTCAGGCCTAAACCAGTCCAGGAGGAGGGCCTGCTGCTACCCACCCCCTGCACTAGGTAGCTACATTTTTATTTAAAAAGCCTTTGTTCTTAAACACAGATCACAAAGCAAGCTGTGCCTGTCACTTTAAATTTTCTAGTGGCCGGATTGAAAAAGGAAAAAAGACACAGGTGAAATTAATTTGAATAACGTATTTCATATAACCTAGTATCTCCACGGGGTTATCTGCCCAATGCGTAATCATAATAAAAATTCTTACAAAGGTAATATACATTTCTTATCTTGTAGAGCGTCTCCAAAATCAGTGCATGTTTCCCAAGGACCGTGCATCTCAGTTTGGGCATGAACCCCGTCACGACAGCATAAGCCACATAGGACCGTGGTGACCTTGCTGGACACTGTGGCTATAACAGGTGCATATGGAAAATGTTGTACAGATGGGGAAAACACAAACAGCCCAGTGAACCTCTACTTCCTGCCTGTTTGAGCTTTAGTCAGATCCTCTTGGAATGAAATTCCCCAGCTCTCACCTCCTGGTCCCAACCCTGGCTTGCTCTGAGTTTCTCTTCTGGCTCCTGAACCCTCCTCTGACGCTTCATTCCGGGACTGGGTTCTTCCCTCCCAGTGCCTAGCCCATGCCAAGGTTATCTTTCAGGCTAAGTTTCCATTTTTCAGGGTGGCATTTTTTTGCCTCCATCTCCAGTACCTGTGTTGGGTGCTGCTGCGAGGAGGAAGGGCTTTCACTCAGCACCCACTGCAGTGATAATTAGCTCTCCAATCCCTCTTTAACCCGTGGGCTGTGCATTCCAACAGCAAAAGGGCCCTGACTTCTTTGTTCTCTTGATTTCTCCGCAGCGGCTAGCAAGGTGGCCACAGAAAATTAATGATCAATAAGTAGGAACTGAATGACGATGGCAGGCTGGATCAATCTTGTGGAATAACCTAGGCCCAGGGGACCCCACCCCACCCCCAAGCAGAGGCTCCAGACCCCTTCCGCAAGGAGCTCAGCCCTTCCAGCCAGCACTAGCCTTCCTAGGTCATTTTCAACAGAATCACCCTCTTCTTCTCCCTCTCTTGACTGGCTTTCAGTTGCCTCTAAATTATATTTTTGGTGGCTGTTAATAAAAATATAGGGCTGGGGGAAAAAAAAAAGACTTCTCCTAATAGAATTTTATTAAATGGCACTAGTTTAAAAATGTCTCGTAAAAAGTTAATTAATTTGGGATTTGGGGATGAAAGGCGTGATATAAATGTCAGTTATTATTATTACAATTTCAGCCTTACGCTTATGCTCTGGATCCAGACGCTGATCTGGAGTCCCTCTGAATCCCTTGGCCTAAGTATCCCCACTGACATGGCGGAGGCAGATTGGAGCTCTGAGGTCCTGTGGGGATGGAGAGGACCTCACTAGGTTACGTGGTCCTGCCTGTCCATTTGGAATGAGACAAGGTCTTGAGAGCTGGCACCATTGCCAGGCCACAGCCATTCTGCCTGGGAGGGTCTTGGTTCTCCAGGGAGCCTCCAGCTGCACTAGGCCTGCAATATCAAGGTCACAGAATTCTGGGATGTCCTAGCTGTGTGTGAGCCAAGAGAGTTTAGCTCTACTCTTGTTTTACATAGAGGGAAACTGAGTTTGAAGGGGAGGCAGTGGCTCCTCTAACCCAAGGTCATATAGCAAGTTAATTAATTTACAAAGAAAAAAAATGCAGCAAATGCAATTAGTGAAATGGGAGAAGCCATTGAAAAAGGGTTCAGACAATTTAGTGGTGACGAGTCCAGAGTTTGTTTGCCCATGAAATAGAGCCCTGGGATTTTCTGTGAGTTCTCAGAGGCAGACAGCCCTTCCAGACACCTCACCTTTACTCCCTAATGGCACACATGGTATCAGAGGCAGGAAGGCAGCCCCTTCCTTGTGTGTAATTACCAGAGCGAGGTGGGGGGCGTACCACTGTGTTAATTGAGGACTCCATGCTCGTTCCTGTCTCTTTGAAAGAGATCATGTCAGCATCCTCTAAGAAGTAGGACTGAGGAGACGGAGACCATGAATTTCTGTGCATCTCACAACCTCACTGAGGTCTAGCCTCAGACCTCACACACTGGTTGGTCATCTGAGACCATCCGTGGTTGCTCACTCTCTTCTGTAAGTATCTGGTGAGAGTCTGCTCACTCAGAGATGGACTACTCTCTCCTCCCTGTTGGGGATGGATTCAGAAAGCTATACCCCTGGAGCTTCTGCCTGACTTGTCTCTGCTCCTTAAGTCTTTCTATTCTGAGAGTTGACATCTCCTGCGCCCTTGCTGAGTGAGCTTTGTTACTTACCAGTCATCAGAGTCACAGAGTGTTCAGTCAGGGCTGAGGCTCGGGGAATAAGGAGGCAAGCTTGATCAACTCTGGCCTGGGCTTTTCAGTCAAATTCCCACTACCAGTGGTTAGTATTATCTAGGGAAATTTGAATTCAGACATAACTGTACTTGAACCTGACCTCTCCTGGAACAAGATACTCCATCTCAGTCTCCCCTCAGTGGCACTGGGGATAGGGACAGCTACTCTGGAGTGTTACTGAAAGCACCAAGAGGAAGGACGTGTCTGCAGTACTTAGTGTTGGTTGCAACAAAATTAGTGGGGGGTCTAGTCATGTCAGTACCACAGTATCCTCGTGACTCATCTATGTCCCGAAAAATTCAGCACGGGAATGCCCACAATCCCTGCTCAGACCTTCACGTAGTCGCATGCCACTGATCCGTGAGCTGGAGCGGGGACCCTGGCCTCTGCCTGCGCTAGGTTTCCTATGTCTCCCAAAGCCGACAGACATGACACGGGGAAAAGCCTCAGCTTCCCATTGTGTCTAGAAAAAAAAGGAGGTCCAGGATGGACATGTCTCTGGTGGGCATCTTGGCTCTCTTGACCAGATAGGGTTCTCAGCAGCACAGCCTCTCTCCCTCCAAGGTATCAGTGAGTCTGTCTACCCTGGGTCACACATACTGTGTACCCTCCTAAACAGAGTTGTGAAATGCTGGCTGCCGTGTCCTGTGTGTCCTCAGCACATCCCACTGCCACTATGGCCCCTGAATGCTTCAGGTCAGAAACCCCAGCACACTGCCTTCTCCTGGCAGCCAGGGTGTTTGGGGTGCAGTAGTGCTGCTGGTAGACACAAGACAGTTAGAAGACCTGCCCTGCCCAAGGCCTTTTGAGTGGTGGGTCTTGGCCTGGAAATCCATGTCCTTATCTTTCTGTTGTAAGGAGGCCAATTGTTTGTTTCCCGGCTGCCCCACAGCTCAGATCCGAAATAACGACATAGAAACTGTTTTATTTACAACACAGCTTGGCCCATTTGCTCTAGCTTCTTATTGGCTAACACATATCTTAATCTAACCCATTTCTAATAATCTTTGTATTGTCACGTGGCTGTGGCTTACTAGGTAAAGTTCTGGCATCTGTCTCTGGTGGGTCTACATGGCTTCTTCTTACTGCTGCTTCTTTCTCCCAGCATTCAGTTCAGTTTTCCCTGCCTACCTCTATTCCCTGAGCATGCCCAAGACAGTTTCTTTAATAACCAATGGTATTCACAGAATACAGAAGAGAATCCCACATCATCTTTCCTGTGGACTGTATTAGGTCCCTAAAGGGTCTCCAAGGCCTTAGACCTCACTGCTTCATAGCAGAGGAAATGTGTAGCCTTGGGAATTAGAAGGTTCAGGAAGGATTCTGGGAAATCATATCCTCTGACCGCGTAGTGAGAGAATTCAACCATCTTGTGTTGTTTTATCAGAGTACCTGGTAGTTCCTTGTTAAGGGCTGTAGCTATACCATTCATCCATCTCCGTCAGGCAATCTATGATCTCATGGCATGCACAGAAACCTGAACAGCTCCGCCCTCACTGACGTAAGGTACACCCAAGGTCAGGGCAGTCACTGCCTTGACTGGAAAGTGTCTTCATTCTTGGCATTTGGAAACTGGGCAGCCATGACTCCTTGTCCCTGCCTTTCTCCCAGGAGTGAAACAGGGGCCTCCTGTCGGTCTTCTCAGCCTGGTGGTAACAGGAGTGACGCCAGAATCCTAGCTTCCTGGTTTCCAGTCCTGGAATAGCAAGGGCCACCACAGTAGTGAGTTTGCTGGGCTTTGACCTTCCCGTTGGAACTTCACTCCTTTCACGGGGAGGTAGCTGTGCGTCGCTAGGATGCTTCCTGCATGTGAGAAAATAACTAGAAAGGGAACTTGTTCTCCTTGTAGCCCCCGTATAGAGGGCCAGCTTCCCTAAACAAGTGTGTAACTCAGGATCGTGGATGGAGTGGCCCTAAAGAGGAAGTGAGCCTTGCTTTCCCCAAGACTGCCTTCCTGTCTGTGGCCTGGGGATAGGACAGATCTTAGCCTTGAGAGGCACCCAGTTCGTTCACCTAGCAGGCTTCTCCGCAGCCGGCAGCGGCTGTCCAACTTGAATGACTCAGTTGCCAAGCTGCTTACCGCCTCATGTTGGGACTCTTCCCAGAGTAGATGCTCCTCTTTATCCCATCCCAGGCCTACCTCCTCCTGGCTTCTGTTTCAGGGGATGTCCATGGTCCCCTAGTGTCATGAAGGAGCCAGTGTGTGCAGACAGGAACAATCTGCCCTCAGGTGTGGGATTGTGCCACTGCCAATAATCATCGAATGGCTCCAAAAGCAAGGGCTTTTCTAGGATTGCTTCCTGATTAACCAGGTCAACATTTCCAAAATCAGTTTCCAGCAAGGTTGAGCCATCTGGGTAGTGTCGTTCCCTACCTAGCCAGGCCAGGGAGTTGATGTGGAGACAGTTCCTGGGCTTTAGCTGGGGAGGCCTTGTCTCTACCAGAGAAAAAAGTCACATTACACCTTTCTTCCGTGATTACCCTGACTTTTTTATTTTATTGCCCCCCTTCAAATCTTCCATTAAACCCCTGTAGATCCTGCTTCAAACAGGCAATTAGACTAACAACGTAATTATATCCTTCCATGCTAATTGTAACTGGTTTAGGGGGAAAACAAAGAGAAAGAGGCTTTGAAATTTCTGGAGACTGAAAGCTATGGTAGTAACTCCAGGTACTTGTGTCTGGTTGCTGGGGCTGGTATCTGTGGCTCTTAGTGTCACGTGGTCTAGGCTGCTGCTAGGACCATCCTATTGCTGTCTCTCCTCCTGAGGGTGCCCGTGCGGCTGCCCTGTCTCTGGCCTTCCAGAGTTTCCCACTTCTCCTGCTCGGCCTTAGCTGACCATGCCTCTCGTCTCTGGTTGATTGAACGGTATCCTCTTACAGAAAAGGAAGACAAGGATCTGGAGGCCAAAAGATCTGTCTTGCTTATGCTGTGTTCCTTGGGAGGTTGTGGGAACTCAGGGAGATTGGACAGAATAGGCCGAGGTCCTAGGGTTTGAACAGACGTAGATGCCACTCAGTTTTAGAATTTGTCTGAGTGTGTCCTCTTGGGGCCAGGCTACGGTTTGGTGAATGGTTCCTCTAGGCTGCTTTCAGCCTGGAGAGAGTCAGATAAGCGACTGAACAGCGGGGCCTTTGGGAAGAGTGACATCTGCTCCACTCTGCTTGTGTGGCAGACGTCGTGGCCACAGAGCTGGGCCGCCCTGGTGTGAAGGCCATCCAGGGCCAGATTGTGGAGATGGGACAGAAGAAGACAGCCTGATGGGGGGGGGGGCAGATGTAGGAACACAGGTGTGATGGAAATCAGTTATGAACATGGCTGCAAGAGGACAGGTGTCCTGAAGGAATAGGGGTGTGGTTTCACCTTGGCAGAAATGAGAGTCCAGTGTGCAGTGCTTCAGGTGAGGGAGGGTGACAGGAAGGAAGGAGGGGGCAGTGTTTAAGCAGAGACAGGGAAGTCTGAAGGGACTCCTCGGAGAAGCATGGAAGAGATGGAGGAGCACCTTCTGAGATAGAACTGGACCAGCTGTGTGACTTCGTGGCATCACTTTCCTCACCAGATTTGAAGGAGGGTCTTGTAGTGCTTCTGGCTCAACACCTTATGGAGCAGGAATCAGATCAGCATTTCTGGGTGGGAATCCTGTTCCAACCAAGCCCAAAGCCTTTTCTTCAATATGCGTACTCTGTTCAGTACCCATTTCCAGATGAGTGAAGCTCCGTGGTTCTGTGGCTGTGCCCCTCCCAGATGTACTGGGCTTTTCCATCTGTACCTTTTGTCCTTTTGGTCTCAGCCCATGGAAGAAAGCGCGCGCGCACGTGTGTGTGTGTGTGTGTGTGTGTGTGTGTGTGTGTGTGTGTGTGTGTGTGATATCTTCCTTGTTTCAGAAATAGCTTCCCAATTGGGTGACAAATATGGCCATGTTTCCCTTAGGACAGATGTCACTTCATGGTGATTTTGAGGACTGGGGTGGAGAGATCTTGTCATGCTTTAGATGTAAAGCTGCTTGGAACTTCTTTCATTGTGTGCCTTCATACCTGGTGGCACCCTGTTTGGGCTACCTTGGTGCCAGGTGTTTCAATCCTGGGCTTGCCAACAGCTCTGTAGAACTGACATTTCATTAAAATTCCATTAGCTATATTATTCTTTTTTTTCAAACCAATGAGCAATTTATAGATTCATTAACTTTTTACAACACGTGTGAAACCATGAAGAAGGGAATAAAGGAAATTAAATATTTGGTCCACAGAGTTTCACTCAAAGATGGTGGCCCTTAAATACTAAGTGTAAAAGGTGGATGATGAAGGCCAGTCTGAGAAGCATAGGAAGGTCTGGGATCTTCTAGACATGTCTACAACTAAAGGAATCTTGTTCACACTACAAACACACACACACACACACACACACCACGTTTTACACACACACAGACATTTTTCCATCACCGTGCTAGGGATCCACTTAGCCTTTAATCCAAACCTGTTGAGCATTTTCCTCTTGACACAAAGTGGCTGCTGTGCTGTGCTGTGCTGTCCTGTGCTGTCCTGTGCTGTCCTGTGCTGTCCTGTCCTGTGCTGTCCTGTGCTGTCCTGTGCGGCTGTCCTGTGCTGTCCTGTGCGGCTGGCCCATGGAAGTGCACCACTCCTGGCAGTGACTCTGCATGTATTTCCTTGTTTTGAATCTGTGTTGTCTTCTGGCTCTTGCTTTCTTTCCTTTAGGGGAAGGTGAGATGACTTGATGCTTGAGTATGTGGGCTGCAGGGCCAGACAAGCTGTGCTTCAAACATTGACCTTTTTGCACACGGGACAGAGTGGCATAGCCCTTGTGACTTTACTAATCTAAATCTCTCTGTTTGTGTGAAATTATAGTAGTGCTGGAATCTCTAGGAAGTCCGGGAGAATGACAGGATATTTTGTTTATTGTGTTTGAACTTCTGGTCTTCCTGCCTTGACCCCTCTGAGTGCTAGGATTGCACAGACACTGTATCTGGCCCTATGGTGTGCTGAGGACTGAAATGCTAGGCAAGCAAGCATTCTACCAACTAAACTACATCACTAGTTCATGAATACCCATTACCACACAACCCTGGTAAGGATGAAATGAAATGTGGCCTAATCACATTCTTATTCCAGCCTGGGCTGTGTGATTGAACCACAGGATTGGACCACGTTGTCCTCCACGGGTGTGCTCAGTCCAGCTCTGTTCCACCAACAGCAAACCCGGTCTACTTTCGACACTCCAGTTTATCCAACTGTAAAGTGAATAAGCGGCTCCTAATGATTGTAGTATGAATAATAAAAACCCAGAGACAGAAATTGGAAGTCAACCTGAAAACCAGAAAAGCAAAGCAGCTAAGCCACTAGAGAAGTCTTACCTCTAAGACTGGTCGACCACAAGTTAAACTGACAAAGCCTCATTCTCCTCCCATTTTATATTCCCTCTAGTTCTGGGATTAATGGTGTGTAACTCCCTAGTACTGGGATTAAAAGTGTGGGTCACCACCATGTGGATTTGTTTCTGCATTGATTTGTGTAGCCCAGAGTGGCCTTGAACTCACAGAGATCCACCTGCTTCTGTCTCCCATTTCCTGGGTTTAAAGGTGTGTGTCACCATTACCTGACCTCTAATGGCTTTAGCTTTGCCTCTGATCTTCAGGTAAGATTTATTTATTAAAATACACATAATATACCACTATAAATATTGAAGCTGCTAGATGGAATCGTGTGATGGGCCTTTTTGGGTTTTGGACACTTCAGGGGGTCTTCTCACCCAGCAGTGTCCCGCTGCTGTGGCTGCCACTGCTTGTTTATGAAGACAAGCAGTGTGTGTATCATATTCCAGAGCCACTTAGCTTGGAGATTTGCTGCCCCGTGTGACCTGGAGAGAGATGGCTCAGAAGCCAAGAGTGCCTGCTGCTCTTCTAGAGGACTCGAGTTCAGGTGCCTGCGATTCAGCCTCTGACCTCCAAAGACACTGTCATGTAGCACTCACAGATGTGTGGAGGTCAGAGGTTAATTTCTGAGCATCAGTTTTCTCTCCACCTTGTTGGTCCCAGAGTTGAACTCTCGCACCTCTACTGACCAAGCCATCTTGTTGGCCCAAGACCAGGTTTTTGTAAAGTTGTGAGTGGCCAGTCTGGGATAGGATGAGACTCCAGTCACTCTGCTCCGGTGACAGCCCTTGCAGATGTGTATCCTACTTATTTATAGGGAGTTGTAAGTTTTCTTCATAAGTGACAGTAAAGGGACTAAGCAGGGAGGGGGGAACAGTCATTCCGTTTTATACCCTGTGGGGCGGTTGCTTTGGGGATTTTGTGCATATGCCTGGTGCATTTGTCCTGGTTCACTTTATATAAAGTTTTTTTTGTATAGTTTTAACTGAGCCCTTGTTGCTTCAGTTTAGCATGTATGTTTTCCCATAACTCTTTACCAGTTCCAGGCATCTGTCTTGAGTTATTTGGAAGTGGGGATCTGCTGATGTTCTTATTGGCTGTCCCCAAGTTCCTGTATAAATAGGACAGTGGCCATCTTTGTGTGTGAAGCATTTTCCTTCTGTACAGGTGCAGTTCCTCAGAATGAGTATGCTGGAGTCAGAGGATTTGGGAATTGGTAAGGCTGTGACGGATGGTGGTGATGTTGTGACACCTGAGACTTGGAGCTGCTCCAGAGTCTTGGTGAGGATGAAGACAAAGGTCTAAATCTCAGTGGGGTAGGTAGTTTCTGACTTTAGAGTCTGTACCAAGCCATGAGTGGGTTTCTGGAATGCTCATTTGTCCATGCTGGACTGGAAGCTCATACCTGGTCGTGCTCACAGAGCCCCATTACATTCTAACTGAGGAGGAGATAAGGCTATGGAGGCTTGCAGCCTGCACTCAAACACATAGGACCTCGTGCACTGTTACTCTTCCCAGGCTTTGTTTTCCATGCATGCATCATGCTACCTGACTCAAAGACCATGCATCCACGGCATATCTTTTACACTGAGTATTTCCACTAGTGAAACCGATAGTGTGCAGGAAGGGGAGCTGCAAGCCTAGCTTTGGAGAATGCAGTTGTGCTTGGTATAGGGAGGTTAGTATTTTGGGTAGACTTCTGAGAATCTTGCTGTCTTCAAATGTTTCCTTTAATTGTTAAGTCCTAAGCTTAAATTAAACATGGGCATTTTCCATGATCTACTATTTGCTTCTGCATTTTGTTTACTGTGGCTATCGTGATAGCTTGGCTTGTGCAGACAAGTTCACTGGTGGAGAATACAGCAGTGTGGATGGTGACAGTGAAGACCCTGGAGTAGTTACTTGCATAGAGCTTGGTCTGTGCTGACCTTTGATCTAAGAGCCTTATATTTACAAACTCCTATTCATTGAATGATTTTATCCATTAACCCAGTTTATGAAAGAGAAATAAGATATGGGACCTTGGAAAGGTAAGTAACTTGGTGTTTATCTTAGAAGATGAGAATTTAAACCTCTGCGCTACTCCTAACCATATGACTTTCAGTAGAGTGACCCCAAGCCTGCTCATTCCTTCTGACATGGAAATCCTGACTCCAGTCAGGTGAACTGAATGAAGTCGTGGGTGTAGCAGTCCCCCATCATGAAGCAGATGGATCACAGAGCTGATGGGACATGTCCTCCTCCTTCACCCAGATCCAGGCTTCCCAGAACCCGAGTCATCTTCCCCTTCTAGGATGCTGTGTAGACACACTCATCTTTGGACACCTGGGAATGCAGAGGCATGGCCCCTGCTGGGGAAGATGGGTGGAAGATGCTGAGAAGACAGATCCTAAAAAGATGACCGAGTATCCCAGTTGCTTGATCAATACTGATTGTATGGCTCAGGCCATAAGTGCTGTAACAAAACAGGAAGGTGGAACTGAACCTTAAAGGCAGTCTTCTGTTCCTAAATCAAACCTTTCCCAACAGCCAGCACAGAGACCCCCAGGGTTGCAGCTGCTCCCGGCTGTGGTACGAATGCTGTTGTCTTTAGCAAACTTATACAGTAACAAAAAGCTGCAATGCTCTGGAGTGGCCTTGAAGGTGGAAGAGTTTGGAAACTGAGGAGCCTTAGTCTCTGAGGGTGATTGGTCTGGTCAAGGGGTGCTTCCTTGATGCTTGAATCTCCTGGGTGGTGGGTTTGGACAGCTAGACTTCCATGCTAGGCTCTCAAAAAATTCTGGAAGTAAAAGTGTCAGTGAAGGTCATGCAGGCATACCCCCTGAGGTGTCAGGGGTGGATATGGATAGATTTCACACACTCTCCAACCACAGTCTTGAGATCCCAGAGGGTCTTCGATGAGCTCTAAAAATCACCTCTTTCCTAGTTGTAGTGTTTGTTAGAGGACTACATTTCCCAGGTGCCTTTGCTGTCTGGCTTTCAACTCCTGCAGCCCAAAGGATATTCAGCAGGGAAATTGGTATAGAAGGAGAAGCCTAGGGTTTTTCTCTTCTCTCTGTCTGCTTCATGGCATGTTTTCTGTGTGGCTGCAGCTCTCCCCTTGTGGTCCTTTCCTGTTGGGTAGCTCTTGATGTAATTCTGCTTATGTCAAACAGCTCTAACTTTTGGCAAGATGAGTTCTTCCACTCCCCAGACCCTGACTGCCAGCAGCAGGTCCCCCGATGCCACTCTGGTTAAAGGGCCCACAGTTCCTTTAGGGTCTGAGCTCAGCTCTCCATGGTAAATGGTCTACACTTCAAAGACCCTCAGTGACTTTTTTCCCTCCTTTGTTTTCTAATTGCTTGTTTGCTTGTTCCTTCTTTTGTTTGTTTTGGCCTGGGAGACGTAACCACTCCACGTAACCACTCCACCGAAGAGCACCCTGACCCTCTCTCCAGCACTGCACTGTCTGATGGAAGCCGATGGGAAAAGTCACGGCTGCCCTAATGAATTCAGAGCAGCAGGGTTTTGTTTGTTTGTTTGTTTGTTTTTGTTTTTCGGGTTTTTTTGCATTTGAGACGAAAACAAAATTATAGAATAATTTTAAAATAGCCTGGCTGCCCAGATTTCCCAGCAGGCGCCCCCTGGGATGTGTAGAATTACCATCTTCTTTGCTTTGTAAGGCTTCTCATTTTGTTGGGAAGTGGGTGACTCCTTCCTTTCCAACTAAGAGAGAACTATTTTGATTTTGAAAAAAATATCATGCAGTTGTTCCTCCTCCTTCCCGTTTCCTTGGACTGTTGATCTTGTGATGTATTTATAGAGCTTGTGGTTGGCTGGCCAGGAGTTATTTTGCAAGAAGAATTCATAAGACTTCAACTTGGAGCATGTGTTCTAGACTTTTTTCTTTATTAAAAAAAATCTTAGAGCAGCTACTTTGCCCTTTATAATTATTTTTCTTACACAACACCTCTCTCTCTCTCTCTCTCTCTCTCTCTCTCTCTCTCTCTCTCTCACACACACACACACACACACACACACATTTTCTGTGTGGATTTGTTTCTGCTCCCCCCTCATGTATGTGTGTATATATACATATATATACATAAACATACATACATATATAATATATATGTATATACATTCCCCCCCAAATTTAAAACCCCAAACTTTATTGTATTGGGATATTTTGCATTGTAATGACCTGGGAAAGGGTGTTTGGGGGTCAGGAGAGTCCACCTGTACATAGAAAGTCTTCGGTTAGCTGAGACGTGTGAGCAGGCTACCATCCTCAGCTTAGTTCATTGCAGACACTGGTAATGGATCGTAGCACTCTCTAGAGGCACTCTAATGCTGTCCCAGAATCCTCTGGGCACACTGTCCTAGGCAGCCACTACTAATTGATTAAAATTGGCACTGAAATAAAACCTGCTTGCCATTCTTGGACTAGATGATTCCCTAGACCCCAGTTAGTACCACAGTTTTCTCAGTATTGGCAGTACAATTCATTTATGTTTTCAACCAGTGTACTGGTCCCACGAAGCCCCACCCACATGTAGCACAGCTGGGGTCCTGGATGCTGTGGGGCTACAGAGAAGCAGAACACAGCTAGGCACCCTCAGGAAGCTGTCAGTGCAGAGCAGCTGGGAGCAAGATGGTGGTCCTTGGTGGCTAAGGTCCTTAGTCCTGCAGGACCAAGTTGTCCCTGTGATCAGTGTGGACTTCCTAGTTAGAATAGACTAGAAGAGCAAGACAGCAGCAGAGTCGAGACACTTCAGAACTGGGAGCAGGGGTAATGTCCTCAAAAACGTATTCTGTCAAAATTCTCAGTATTTGATGAAACTGAGGTTTGGAGAAAAAAAAGAGACTAAAAACTTATTTTATTTCTTGTTTACTCATGTATATACTTTTTAGTTACTTCTGAGCTTTTAGACAGGGTCTTGTATAGCATAAGAAGGCTTTGACCTTTTGATCCCCCATCAGAGTCTCCTAACTGCTGGGTTATGATCGTGCCTCCTCACTCTGGGGAATAAATGGTGGTTTTCTGATGTCCATTCCTGAGAAACCATTTTAGTAAGAGGTCATTGTTTGTGCAGGTCTCCGTGTGTGCCAACCACTGTTTAGAGTTCGTCTCACAGATTCAGCCCTCAGTGATCTCGTGAATGATGCTGTAACCCCTCTGATAAATACGGACCCTGAGTCGTGAGTTATTGTGTCACTCAGGTATGGAGCCAGGGTTTGAAACCCAGCCGTCAGCCCCCATAGTCCATTCTGAGAATTACTACACAGAATCTGTCTTGCTGGAGTAATCGGGATGTTTTTAAGGCACTAATTTTATATCTTAGCAACTGTGTCGTCAGAATGACGATCTTTGGGTCTTTGGGTCATGGAACATTTTAGCGCTGACTAAGAATGTCCTGGCAGCCTTGTAAAGGGGCTGATTTTTAAACTCATTTGACATTGGAGAAAATGCCGTCCAGAGACAGAGTGTGACTGGAGCAAGGTTACAAAGTGTAATTGTCCTGGCAGAATTTGAATTCAAGGCTACCTGGTTTTACATGTTGGTGTCAGAGGGTTTGAGAACCTCCCGATCTGGCACTCTGCTAGGCAAAAGGGAAAACTGTGGACCAGGGGCATTAATCCAGCAACCTTACAGGCTCCTGCTCCTCCCTGACAAGACCATCTGGGTAGTTTACAGTCTGTTCTTGAGCGTTGCAGGCTGGTCTCTTCCATGCTCACTCACCTAGACAATTCTATCCTGCCCTTCTCGGTCATCTCGTTCAGACGTCACAGCCCTTCCTGTACTTAGAAGAGACTTCTTTTCTCTCCAGGAAACAAGCAAACAAAAATGTTTTCTTTTTTGTATGTGCCCCCTCCCCCACTTCCTGCTGATCTGAAGTGAATAGCTATCACGCTATTTAATAAGTAATCTGAGGCTTGGCATGGTAAAAGTGTGCCAGGACGTGGTTTATAGCTGATCTGGTTTTAACTCGCTCCAGGCGGTTTTCCCTGGAGTTTTCTGTAAAATCATAAACCTGGAAAGAGAATTTTTGTGGAATTCGGTCTCCTGGCTCATTCTTCTGTAAACTGAGAGGTTAGCCATGTGACCGCAGAGAGATGCTTTTTTTCCTTCCTTTTTCTTTCTCTGTTAAGAAAACAAACAGCTGCACTGACGCACGCAGAGGAGCGTGTCCCCTCTAGATGACAGGGAAAGTCGTTCTCCAAGGTCAGTCAGGCTGCCATGGAAGTGGGACTGTCCAGGGCCAGGGTCTCTGTGTCCAGCCCACCGCGAGGCTTTGCCTGGCTATCAGAAGTGTTCCCACCTTGGAGAGTGGCAGAGGACACTCTCCAGGTGTCCTGAGCTGCTCCTGCATTACACTTATCTTCCCTAGGGTTCTTCCTGCTGTTAAGGGTGGTCACTGTGGATGGGAGACCTCATCTGGACATGTGACTGCTTAACCTGTTTCATCCTTACCATAGCAGGGTTTGGAGCCTGCCCTTCTTCTCTTTTCAGCGCATTGGTGATGTCATTGTCAGCCTGGCTCTCTCCTCAGCTGTTCTTGTATAACTGTCCCGGGGCCCTGCCCATCATAGGTGGTGCACAGAAATGTCTGCCTAAATGAATAAAGACCACGTTTGCTCTCTGTCTGCCCAAGGCCTTGCATCTGTGTTCCGGTCCTTTCTTTCCTAAATCCCCTCTGTCCCTACTCATTCCTCAGGCTTGGAATCCAGGGCAGTCAGTGTTCAGCTGGGAAAGGAGACACACATTTGAAACCCAAATACATCATTGAGTGAGGTCTGAGAAGCATGTCCTACCTGGGGAGATTATACTGCATTCAGTTTGGGGGAACAGAGTCCCCTGTAACTTGCAAAGCTTTGGCTCTGCATTGACACAGTCAGTCTGTTTGCATGGACATCAGGGCTAATAAAATAATAAAACTAAGGACCCTAAGCTTGTGGGGTGTCTGGAGGTGAGGCAGGAAGACACTTCCTCCAAGGCTTTGGAGACGCAGGTCTGAGTGCGTAAAGAAGATGGACAGAGAGTGAGGAGACCCGTGTGAGCCCAGCCGGCTGCTCACCGCTGTATGGCCCTCAAACATTTCTGTGGCCCCAGTGGCTGCTGGGTGAATTGCTATCAGAAAGGTGTGGTTAGTAGTGCTGTCTCCTCCTCAGGATCTCCAGGACTGTCCACACGGTGAACCCCTCTCTCCCTCTATGAACCATGGGTTGTTGACATTGGATACCAGAGAGCTCTCCTTGTTTGCCTTGGTGTTCCTGTTCCACGGTTTTAACGTTTTTTCCTTGCATCTTTCTCTCTACCCACCCACATCCATTTCTTGAGTGAGTCCTGTCCTGCATTCTCTTTCCTACCGCCTCTGCTGCCATACACCAGCCACAGTCACTCACTGTACCCCAACTGTAGCTCACCAGCTTCCTGCTCAGGGCCTGTTCTCAACACAGCAGCCATGACAGTCTTTCTGAAATACAAGTCAAATTGTGTCTCTTTGCCAAAACCTTTTTGTGGCTCCCTAGGGTTAAACACACACACACACACACACACACACACACACGGCTCTTTAGTGGCCTCTCAGGGCCCCGTGTGAGCTGACTCTTCATTACTTCTCCTTACGTTACTTGCTCTGCCACATCAGCGTCCTTTTGGCCACAAGTACACTAGGCACACACACGCACACACACACACATACACACACACGCACGCACACCCCCGCCTGTGGACTTTGCAGTGGCCATTCACCCTGGCCCAGATACCTCACGGCCCAGTCTTTGCCTCCTCCTAGTGTTCTCTCAGTTATGTCTATCCTGACCACTGTTAATTCTGATCACAACACACAACTTGACCATGTGTTCAACATTCCTGCCATATCTACCATTGCCTGCCCTGCATAGAAGCCATTAGAAATGATACATTTTACTGATTTCATCTAATGGTACCACCAACCACTTGACTGCGGTGCTGTGACGGCAGGGGTCGCTTGTGGAGGGTACAGAGACTTATTACTAATTATGAAAGCTTGGCCCTTAGCTTAGACTTGTTCCTAACTAGCTCTTACAACTTAAATTAACCCGTTTCTATTAGTCTGTGTTCAGCCACGTGACTTTTTACCTCCTCCATCCTGTATGTCTGACTTCCTTAGTGTGCTGCTGGCATCTCCCGTGCATCTAGACTCTTCTCCAGTTCCTGCCTCTCCCTGGAAGTCCTGCCTACTCTCTCCTGCCTCACTATTGGCCTTCCAGCTCTTTATTAAGCCAATAAGAAGGCGCCTTTCACGCGGTGTGATCAAATAGCTTCAAGAGGAAGGCACTCTGTAGTGGTGAGCAGTGACTTCTTCTTTCAGTCCTCCCTCGTTACCTGATTAATTTGGAGGCCGTGCTGGCTATTGGGAAGGAAAGGGATGCATTGATGTGGCTCCAGTTCCTTAACTGGCCTCCATCAATAGTAAGGAACATAGGATTGTTCCCTGGGCAGGTCCTGGTTCCAACAGCTGCTTCTTCCTAGTCGGGCTTCACCCTTCCTACAGAACTGAGTATACTAGTTGACACAGAAACAGAATTTTATTTTAATTTAAAATTTTGAACTAATGTATATACTAAATGTGAACACACACACATATAAATATATTTTATGGACACTTAAGAATGTGACTTTCATGTGAATTGGTATGATGGAGTATGCAGAGACATTTCCTCTGCTTGTTTCCAGTTCCTCTGGATACAACAGTGGAGTGTTCTGACCACTGGGGGGTTGTTCAGAACTCAGCATAGTACTTGACACACAGTAGGTTTCCAGGAAATACTCACAGGGTGAGTGAGGAGTGGCCAGTCGTTAAAACTCGGTTGATGAGGACTAGGGAGGCGGCTCAGCTGGTAGAGTGCAGCACGAGGGCCTGAGTTTGGACCCCAGCACCCATGTGAGAACTGAGGACCAGTGTGCACTTGTAATCCCAGCACTGAGGCAGGGAAGGAGGATCCCGGGGCTTGTTGACTAGCCGTTCTCGCTGAATCTGTGAGAGGCCTCTCAACAAGCACGGTAGGAAAGTAATGGAGTAGCTCATGTTGCCCTCTTGCCTCCATATATGGGAGCACACACAAGCGTACACGTGTGTGTGTGTGTGTGTGTGTGTGTGTGTGTGTGTGGTCACACACTTTTCATCCATGCTGCATTCCCAATGTGATTTGTTCACCAGGGCAACCTTACAATCAGAATTTTCTGGGCAGTGATCTCTATAAACAAATCCAACAGTATTTGCTGAGTCTTTTCCCTGAACTGGTTCCTAGAGACATGGCCATGAAATACAATTAATAAAAAACTCAGAGACATATATTGGGGTTCAACCTGAAGGTCAGAAAAGCAAAACATTCAGCCACTGCCTCTTACCTTGACCTCAGTCCGAAAATGGTGATTCTGACTGGAGGAACCTCAGAATGAGACTAAGACTGAGGTCAGTCTCCTCCCGTTTTATGATCCTTTCTAGTCCTGGGATTAAGGGTGTGCACCATTGCTGCCTGGTTCCTATGGCAAGCTACTGTGGCTACCGGGATTAAAGGTGTGTGTCATTGCTGCCTGGTCTGTAAGGCTGGCCAGTGTGTCTGTTTTACTTTTCTGATCCTCAGGCAAGCTCTATTTATTAAAATACAAATGCAGTGGCACTCCATGGCTGTGTGGGGATATAGTCTCTCCTGGGAGGAGTGGCACATAGTCTGGGCTACATCAGGCACTCCTGTGGAGTTGGTGAAGATTCTGATGGTAGTGTCCTAACATTGCTGGGGGAATAATCCATAGGGACAAATTAAATCTTGCTGGGGGAGGGGAGCTAGTCAGACCTCCAGAGAGGAAGTGGTTTTCAAATTGCTATGGGGACGGTAAAGTCAAGAACCTAATTATTCTAGTACACAACTGCGCCGTGCTGGGGCCTGTCCTGATGCCATCTTAGAGATGCCCACTCTACGATGGTGGTCCCTCCATCTCCATGGAGGTGGGGATCACGTTGGTGGTACCACCTTAGCCTCTGGCTCCATTCTCCCATCACAGAAAGGCATTTCATTCTCGAGATCAGGCAGCAGGACCCAAGGAGCTGTTTTCCTCCATTGTGCAGGCATGACAATCATTAATTTTTGATTGATTTGCTTAGAATTATGGGCGCCCCAGCATTCTTTCCGCCACTGAACAGCTGTATAACAAATGAATATATCACAGTGCACAAAAGATTAGAGATCTAAGAGAAGCAATTACATTGGCCACCCTCCCCTCCCCCACCCACTCCCAGCCAGGGAAAGGAGGAAATTTTTACCAGAAATTCCTCAAGTGGCTTTACAAAAAAAAAAAAAAAGAAAGAAAGAAAAAAGAAAAGAAAAAAGAAACAAAAAAACCAAAACAAAAAAACCTTTTCATAATTGAATTAAATCTTTATTTCTTTGTCTTTTAAAGCTGATTTCCAAACACACACCATTTCTTTACATGCTTGGTTGGGTTCTGTCCATCCAGGAAGAATCTTTAAGAATGAAATCTCAACTTGTAAATTAAAACCAAAATGGAAAAGGAAAAAAAAAAGGAAGAGAGAAGAGAATGTTCATATTCTACGCCTCTTTTTCACATTTTTTTGTTGTTGTTGCTCCTATGCCTTTAAGATTTTGGAACTGTACCCATGCACTAAATGTGACCTCCATAACTTTTAAATTAAGAATTTATGCTGGCTTGAAATTTATGAAATATTTCAGCATGAAAGAAAGCCTTTTTCCCTCAGGAAAATTGAGCAATAAATCACAGCGCGTGGATTTACTGCCCTGGAGCCAGCGAGAGATAGGATTTTTTTTTTTTTTGCTTCATTCTGAAAAAAAAAATGTAATCATATAAGACAGCTTAGCTGCTGTCCTCCCACTCTCTAGAATTTTTAATTTCAGCTGTTTCTGCTTGGATTTATTTCCAATATTCCTGCTCGGCTTTTCAATTTCCTCAGTTATTAAATTTTAATTCAGTGCATTAGCATTTAAATTAAAAAAGGGTTTATTTTATCGAAATCGTTGGCCAGCCCCCATTCCCGTAGCACACGAATTGCCTGTTTCTGCCATTTGCACAAAATGTGAAATGCAGCTAATGTCTTACAACTTACATTTGCACAAATTTAGAAATAAAATTTCTGGGTTTGGAATAATATTTTCTTTCCAAGAAAACCCTTAATAAGAGAATGGAAAAGAACATCTCAACGTGCATTGGGGAGGAAAGAAGAGGGAGGAAGGAAACCAAAAATAGCCTTGCCCAGGTGCTAGAGAATCTGGGATATAAGAAATGGGTGGAGCTGGGAAAGAGGCTGGGGTATCATCGCGTGGCTGGAGGGCTACCATCTTACTCCCAGCCAGCAGGAATGAGAAGGAGGTGCCATGGACCCATACATACCTAACTGGTCATAGAGGTTGGGTTCACCCAATATGGAGTGGCAGAGGTGGCAGGGACGGGGAAGGATCTGATTTTAGCCCTCTGTGCCCACCCCCACTTTGTGGAGAGCTACATCCTTTTGGAGCATGTAGTCTCTTAGTGGAGGATGACACGTGACCTTAGCAGTCATATTATCTGAGCTGTTGCAATTTGGGCCCTCCCTAGACTTCTTGCTAAACTGTAATTGATGTCATTTGGGCCATTGGAGACAAATTTGGGGTTATGGTGGTCTGATAGAACCTATTGAGATGCCATCTTGAGCAAGGGATTCTGGGAAGTCTAGCCTGACTCTTCAGCTTTTTCAGACCATTCTCTCCCGATCCTTCTTGGCTTCTGTAACTACTTCTGAGGCTGCTAATGGCTATTATTGTGGAATCCACACTAACTACTTTAACATAGTGACCTTATTTACCTCACACCAGTCACAAAAGCTGTGCTTGCGATGTGCTGTTGCGATAGTGACATATTGCCTTGGAATCTCCCTACTGTATCCATCCTGACCCGGAATTCCCACATGGGAATGAACATTTCCGTCTAGATAATCCTTCCTCTAGCAGCTGGTACCTCGTGCTCCCGCCCCACTCTCCGCAAAAGGACTTGTTTCAACAATAGTTTGAATAGTTGGGAACATTCTGCCTTTGTCAATCATTTTTATAAAACAAGTAGGCGTGACCTCCAGCTCTGTGAAGCCAAGAATCATTGGCAGAGACACAGGTGAAGACTGTCAGGTGTGCCACCAGCAGAGCATCCATCCTCCCTTCTGCTGCACACTCACTGGCTGCACCTAGCCAACCTGGCATACAGTTGTGATGGAAAGGGCTGGAGAGATGGCTCAGCATTTAAGAGCTCTTGCTGCTCTTGTAGAGGACCAGTGTTGGGTGCCCAGCGCCCACACACGGCAGCTCACAGCTACCTATAACTCCAGCTCCACTTGGTCCTACACCTTCTAGCCTCCACAGCAACCTATGTAGGTGTGCTGCCTATAAACTCACAGACACACATAAGCAGAAATAATACACCTTTTAAAAATTGTGACGGAGAAGACATTAAAATATATAAAAAAATAAAAATATATAAAAAATGTTACAAATTTACACCCTGAGTTTAGTCTGAAAGGTGAGAGATTATTTGGAATTATACAAGTTTTTAAAACTCTCAGAGTCAGACGTCTCCTGCTTTGTAGGAGATTCCTGACACAAAAGCAGCTTTGTATCTAGTTTGAGAAATTTGGGATGCAGAGAAGTGGCCGTAGTTAATCCTGTTCCTTTGATTCCATGAAATGACGGGGCTTCCCACCGGTTTCTTCTGACATCACAGGTTGTCATTCTTTCCAAACCACACATACGGTGGCACCTCTCCTATCTTCATCTTTTCTGTTTTCCCTCTATGGCGATTGGGAGCTCCATGGTCACCTTGCTCTTCCCAAACAAAGCCCTAGAACAAAGGATTCTAGGGCTGAGAAAGGTAGCTTTGGAGTGACCTTGGTTTGTACTCATAGCTGTGAGACTTTGTATAAAGAAGGTCTTCTGAGTGAGGACCCACAGTGAGCATTACAGGGGAGGAGGTATCCATGTCCTACACTGGCACTCAGCTAGGAAGTAGACAAGGGGAGGCCGCAGGGACACTCACAGGGACCAAGCGGACGCTGGTTCTGAAAGGAGGAAGGAATGGGGACTGTGGAGAAGCAGAAATGTCACCACTGCTCGCCCATTACGGTGTATAACTGAATGTCACAACCTAGTGTTGGGTTTGGTTTGTTTTTAAGAGAAACTGAAATCATGGCCTTTTGGGATGAAACTTACTTTTTTTTTTTTTTTTTTTTTTAACATGTCAGTGGTCAGTTCAACTCAAACCCAGCCTCATAGTTTCACCAGTTTTTAACTTCTTAAGTACACATCAAAAGGTGGCCGTTTTACTTTAGATCCTTGCCCTTTGTCCACAGCTCTGATATTTAGATAGTTTGGAAACAGAAAGATCATGACCATTGGGCAGTAGAACTTGACCTGAGGGCCACAGGAGTGGCGGGAGGTGGGGGGGGGGGGTTGGGGGCTTATCTATCTTGTCATCACTCAGGAATCCATGCAGAGTGACTGTGTGCGTGTTTCATCAGGGAAATAGCCGGGTGCTAGGTTACCAGAGTGCCACTGACCCTGCTGGGGGTGTTAGAAAATGTGGGACCTGAAGTGGGGGCCTCTCTCAGTTTGGCTGGATTCTGGATAATGGGCGCATGCTCCTGAGCTTTGTACACAGCCTAGAATTACTGTGGCTGCAGGTATTTTGAGATAGCAGGAAGGGCATTGCCTGCATCCTGTGGGGGAGTAGGATCCTGGCACTGTTCACATTCCTGTAGCCTCCTTTGGTCTCAGTGCCAGAGTCCTCCTGAGCCCTGGCTAAGAGTTGTGATCCCAGGCTGTTGTCAGTTGGTCCTTGTGAGACTGGAAACAGCTTCCAGGGCCATGGTCTTTCCATCTGCACCAGAATTTTCTGATTTGTGGAAATTTCATTTGGTCAGCTTTATCTCCCCACCCCCTTACCCCCAAATAAAATGATTAAGAGCTGGCCCTCTCTTGCTTTCCTCTGCTCATAGGGTTGGGGGACAGACTATTTAACATAATGGGATTTCCCCCTCCGGTTGGCAGGGATAAATCTGCAGCCACTGTTTTATTGGAAATCCCAGCTGAAAATAAAAGCAGAGCAATTCAATCTCAGATTTAACTAGTTACTTACTTCTCACGGAGTCCCCAGGGTGTGCAGTTACTGGCTTTGTGTTGGCATTGGTGGCCTGTGTTAGCAGTGGGAGCGTGTGTTGGCAGTAGGTACTCCTGGATTTAAAGGGCCAAGCAGATGGGAATGGGTGAGCGTCCTGACTCCCTCCTGCCCTAAGGACAGGTTCTCTTGCCTGGAGGGATGGAGCAGCCATTTGGGCCCAGCCTATCCATCTGACGGCGAGTGTTCTGTGGGCATCAGGCAGGGTAGTAGTGGTAGTCAGACTGTCTTCTGCCTTGGCTGATGAAGGTGTTCTGGGTTTCTTTTGCAGGCTGACGGAGCCAGTGCAGCTGGAAGGAAAAGCACTGTTAGCAGGTACATCCCTCACCACACCTCACCCTTTCCTGCCCTTGGTCTTGGCCACTGGGAAGATGAGAAGCTTCCACACATCCTCAAGGATATGAGCTGGTGGGCAGTGCTGTACCGTCTGTGGGCATCTGTGACAGTGACTCATTGGAGAACTTAGCGAGGGACTGCTAAAGTCGGGGTGAGCACAAGTAGGGATCCCATTCAGCAGATAAGTGGCAGTTTTAGGGTGCTAGTCCAACTTAGTGTGACATTCCTGGACCCACGTACTTGGGCCCGGACTTTTGTTCTGAACCCATCACTCCAAAGCAAGGCAATGGACACTTTCTGGACAAGAGGTCCATCCTCACCCATGAAGTTGGCAGGAGATGGGAGGGGATGGCCAGAGAAGAGCTGGGTTGCATTGCTGGAGAAGGGAGAGAGATGTGAAGACACATCCACAGGCTTGATGTAGCCAGCTGACGCTTTGTAAGTTTAGTGCTAGTGCTGCTGCTGAGCCTTGTGGAAAGCTCAGGTGACCATGTGACTTTGAGGCCTTGGAGGCAGGAGAAACCAAAGGACAGAGAAGAGGGTTGGCTTCCTGGCACATATAGTCAAGAGCCTCATGGAAAAATTTGCCTTTGGGCCCCAAACACCAGTTCTTTACAATGGTGATGGACTTGTTTTTGTGGGAAGACTAAAGAGGAGGGGAAGGGATGATAGTGTCACGTTTCTTAAACCTTTTATTGAGATTCACCTACTTGGTGAATGTTCCTTGGAACACCCTTTGTGAATCCTTGGGAAGGACGTCCTTTGGGTTGAAGGGCGATGTGTTCAGCCTTGTTTCAGCAGCCTTGTGTACGGTGAACAGAGAGGGTTTGTCATGACACTAAGCGGGAGGTCCTTAACACATGTAACCTCTTACGCTCAGGTACATATTTACACAACGCGTTACGCAGTGTGAGAGATTGATAAGTGGGGGGATACAGGAGCAGATATGTGGGCTGGACTGGAAGAGAGACTGCTCCTATGACAAAATATCCTGACAGAAACAGCTTAGAGGAGAATGGGTTTGTTTTCTCTCACAAACCAGGGTGCAGCCGATAGCAGGGAAGCCAGTGTAGCAGTCTCCTGAAACGGCAGATCCACAGGGCTAGACGAGAAGGAGCAGGTGTGTGGTCCAGTGTGACAGTTTCTCGCTGAGACTCTCATCTCAGGTGATCTTGGGTGTGTCAGGGTTACAGCTGAACTCAGGCTGGTTGGTCAGGCCAGGCCCGTGAGCGCTGTGGCAGCATCTCTGGTGAAGCTGGTGGCCAGCAGTGCTCTGGATGCAACTTCTACAACCTGGTGGTGGACTCTGTTTATCTGTGTCAGCAGCCCCCAAAGCAGTGGCTCCCTTCAGCTCAGAGCTGGAGGGGCCTGCGGTTCGTCTAGAATCTCATTGTACATGAATGGACACTAAGGCCTTGGCCAGGAGCTCTCCTGCTCGGGGTCATCAGAAGAATGAGTGACTGGGCCTGAAATGGTGTCCTCCCCTCTCCTACGCTCAAGTGGGCGTGTAGCCAGCTGGTCCCCCCTTCTTCCATGTCTGCCTTTCACTTGCTGAGGTAGGCCTTGTGCTGTGTGCTCAGATGGATCAAGTAGTCATTGATCCAGCCGGCTTGTGTGTGCCAGACAAAGTTCAAAGTGTTGTGTCCAAAGCCGTGCAGGGACACGAAGCTGCATCCACAGTCACTCAGATGGGAATGCGGTTCTTGAGTTTATCATCTGATGCAGGGAACTCTCCTGCTGTGGAGCATGGATCTGGGTCATTGTAGCCAGAGCACATAGATGGGTTTTCCCATAGCGCTGGTAGTAGTGATTGTGCACTGACTCCAACCTCGTGACCACAGTCAATGAAGAAGAGTGTAGAGATCGATTATTGGTTCCTACCCAGGGAAGGGTAGAAGAAGGGTTGTGTGTGTTATCTTTTCCTGACCAGCCTGGGCTCTCCACCACATACTTTTAGGGACCGTATGCCTTGTGAGGTACATATTTGTATTTTTCTGAGTTTTTGCTGAAGTATAGGAATTAATGTGCCCAGGGATGTCAACTAGAAAGATGCAGGAGGGCCATGCTGCCTGCCAGGTCTGACTTCTCTGGTATCTTTGCCCACTCTGCTCTCCTGCCACTCCAGGTCTCAGTTAGGAGTTCAGTGGCCAGGTAGGGGCTCTGGAGGAGAGGGTTTGCAGTCTAGTGGGTAGCTGGGCCTGGTGGTATAGGCTGGTGACCCTGACTGCTTGGAAGGTTGACAGGAGCCGACCTGTGTTACAGAACGTGTTCAAGACTAGCCTGAGTAACTTAGGGAGGACCCCATTCAAAATTAAAAAAAAAAAAAAAGTAAAGAAAAGGCATTAGAAAAGGAAAAGGCTCCTGTGTGTGTGTGGTTCTGTGAGTGAGACCAGCAGTGCCCAGAGCCGTGCTTCCCCACCTTCCTGCTGCTGCTGCCGCTCCTGCGGTTCCTTGTGTTGTGCTGACCCCAACCAGAAGTTTCTTTTCATTGCTACTTCATAACTGTCATTTTGCTACTGTTATGAATCATAATATAAATATCTGTGTTTTCTGGAGGTCTTAGGTGACCCCTGTGAAAGGGTTGTTAGACTCCAAAGGGATCATGACCCACAGTTTGAGAACTGTTGTTCTAAGTGACCACAGTGTGGCTGGTGAGTGAGTAGCTCAGTGTCCGCAGGAGTGACTGACATATTAAAGCACCATGAGAACCTAAGCTAATGCCTCTAGAGAGTGTGGTCCTGGGCAGGTAGGGTACAGTGGACGCTGGAACATTAGAGTTTACTGAGCCAGTTTCAGATGGAAAGATGAAGGTTTCAGTTCCCTCCCCCCTCCACCAGTAAAGACTGAGACGAGAGAGCCATGGGCTTCAGAAATGACCTTGAAGAGTGGACAGCGCCCACTGTAGGCCCATGCAGCCAGTCAGCCATGCGCCCTGTTATCCCTGTGCCCTCTTTTGGGCCTAGAACACTCAATTTTGTTATTTTTCCTGGGGGCCTCTGGCTAACCCCCAAAACCAACAGCATGGCCTGCTAAGGAGTTAGAGTTAAATTGAGGGAAACGTGGAGAAGCGGTGTTTCCGGTGTTAAGGAGCACACGAATGTGGTTTACTGTACTTCCTGGCAACCCAGGCTGGGCTGCTTTTACAAGCCCAGGGTTCTGGTGCTTGGGTGGATGCTGAGTTGATGCTCAGGTTGCTCCTGACATCCCTGCACAACAGCCAAATGCTGCTGTTCCAAGGGGCAGAGGGCCGTTAGTGGGAAGTCTAGAGGAAACACAGGCTTCATGGTTAAACAGATATAGACACCTCTAGATGTCTTGAAAAACTGTGCCCATTTTGCCTGTGGAAAGGTCCTAAAGAGCTAGTGAACCCCGCCTTCACCTCCAGCCAGATTTAAGAGAGACACAGGTTTGCACAGGAACCTGAAGATGGGAAAGCCAGGTCTCATTCATTCACTCATTCTTTGCATAAGGTACTCCTAAATGCCTAGGTTCTGATGATACTGCAGTGGGCTCAACAGACTCCAGGCCCTGCCCTCGAGGAGTTGGGGTTCTAGTGGAGCAAGTACCTGTTTGTGGGATCTAATGAATGTCTTGGTAGAAAGAGAGGAGAGGGTGGCAGGGGATTGTGAGAGTCTGTTCTTCAACTTGGATACTCAGTCACTAAAGTCACTGGGGAGGTGAAGGGGGCTAAACCTAGTGGTTCTTTGAGGGAAGCACGTACCAGTCAGAACTCCAGATGCCAGGCCCTGGGGCTGGGGGCCCTGTCTGGGGCATGTCCTTTGCATTGGAGAAAAATCAAAGAGGCTTCCTAGTCCCCAGAGGCCATTGCCAAGACTTTGGCACTTGCTGTTCTCCACATCGGGAGCCACTAGGGATTTCAGCAGAGATGAAGCTATATTTGATTTGAAAAGGGTCATTGTGCCTTTAAGAGGACAGGAGTTGGAAGCAAGATGTTAGAAGCGATACTGCCGGGGGTTCAGTCACCTGGGACTGTAGAAGGTAAGCACATGAGGGACTGCTGCGTTTTGAGCTCCAAGGACACTTCTGAAAATGCACAGGCTGTTTGGTTCTCGGCAGCCCCAGACTGGGCAGTCATATCCGCACGGCGCCCCTCTCCCCGACCTTGTACCCCCTGCTTAGTTGGTTAATTCTACATCTTCTCTGCCTTCCCTCTAGCCAAGCTGAGGGCCAAGCAGCTCACACAGAGTCTGTCTGGGTTCAGCTCCTGGTGTTGCCACTGCCTGATTGTTAGCTGGTCTTCTGCATTTTGGTTTCCTCATCCGGACAGTGGAGGTTGGATCAGTTCCATGCCTCAGTGTGCTGCTAATGTGCATGCACTCAGCACAGTGCTGAGACATAGCAGCTCATCTGTGGACACCTGCTTCACTTGCCACCATGCTGGCCGGGTATAGGGGAGGGTAAGGATGGAGGTTGGTTGTTGAGGGACCCTTGAGATCTGGCCAAAATGCCTTGACATCACACATGCTCTCTTTGTTCCTCCGAATACCTTCTAAAGCAGTGTTTAGCGTCCTCCAGATGAAGCTGAAGATGCCCAAGGTCACCGCTTAGTTAAATGGCTTTGGGCTTAGCTGAGTCTTACCCTTAAAGCCAAGGCCTTTCACCAGTAGACTATGTAGTACTGACCTCATGTGTGAGCCTGCATAACCAATTCTTCAGGGAGTAAATCTTGTTTAGCATCCTGGTTTTCAGCAGTAGAATAAAGGCTGGCCCATACAAACCCCTTTCATTAGCCCCAGCTTTCCATAGTCACCTAGAGCCAGTGGATGGTACGGTGTAGAAGGAAGAGACTCTTTCAGTCAGGAAGCTTCTTCCTCTGGCTCCAGGCTTATGCTCTGAGTGACAGAGCTTGGATGTGATATCCAGAAATGGCCCTTCTCCCTCTGCCAGACTCTAGGCTAAGTGTGGGTCCTAGACCCTCTCACACTGAAGGTTGTCTGTGTCCTTGCTCCATGGGACCCTGTTGCTTTTCTGGTAGGCATGGTTCACTTTTTGCTTAACTAGTTCCTGTTAAAGCTAGATTGTAAGTAGAACAGATTCTGGAAAGTTCATATGCAACTCTCGCTGCCCGGCAGAGACAGGCAAAGAAATGGACAGCCTCACTCGCAAGTGCCGGGGTCCACAGTTCGTCCTCACCAAAGGGGCTTTGAGTTTGAGGCAGCCTTGCAGAGACCTGAGCTAGGTCCCCTGGGACTTTCGCTTGACTCTACTCTGAGTCCTGCTGTGTGTACTCCATGAGCAGTGGGGCTTCTTCCTGACAGCCTGACTCTGATGACGGGGGAGGAAACACCTCACTCAGCTGAAACTTGCTCACACACTATTCAAAGCATGTTGGTAAAGAAGGTCCTCCCACTCCATAGCTGCCTTCTGGTTCCTCCAGTCTGTTTCTCATAATCTCTGCCTCATCTTTGCTGCTGCCTGGAGAGCAACCATGCCCAGAACTCCTTTTGTTTTCATTGGGGCTGAAAATTCCTCTGTTCCCTTCATGTCGAAAGCGTCCGACTGGACTGATGGGCTGAAAGGCTGGCCTCATGGTCTGAGCAAACGCCACCTTTTGTCTCCTTGTAGGAACTAGAGAAAGCAACTACTTGTTGGGTCCCTGATATGGACAAATGTCTGTGTGGGATAAGGGAGGTCCAGGACTCCCACCCACCCCAAGGATGCTGAGCCCTGTGATGCTCAGATACCATCTGAAAATGTGTGATATTTGCCTGTAATCTCTGCACATCCTTCCATACACTTCGAATTGCCTCTGGGTTATTCATAACTAGTACAGTATAAATGCCCTGTGATGGGCTGCTGGACTGCACAGCCTAGGGAGTTATAAGAAGGATACACCTCTGTCCATGCTACACACACACACACACACACACACACACACACACATATGCACGCACACAAGCACACAGGGCAGAGTCTGTTGTTGGTCCGAGGGCTACTTACTTGAGCTGGGTGGCCCCTGGAGAGAGCTGCACTCAGAGATGGCTGGGTCCAACAGACACTGTGTATCACCCACTAGTTTTGAGGTCTGACTGGGGATCGAGAAAGAAACCCACCAGAGAGAAGGACTACAGAGCGTCTGCTAGCATGGGACCAGAGGAGGAAGAGCAACTGTCCTATGAGGAACTTCTCCTTCTGTCAATCTTAGGGGCCAGGGAGGGAGGAAAGGAGTTGTTAACCTATAGGCTAGTCAGGAAATAAGATTGTGGGCAGAAGCAATGTTGATTCTGGTTCTGAGACCTGTGTGAAGACTGCCCATGTCTGTATGTGCCCTGAGCAGGGCTGTGTAGGACCTTGGACACAGACCCCCTCCATGACTTTTATTCTCCGCTACCTGTTTGGAGGTTGTGTGGGCGCTGGTGGCTGGAGCTGCAGTGTCAGCATGTGTGACAGCAAGGAACAGGGCACGCACAGGACAGTTCAGAATTACGGTACTGCCAGGCCCACTGGCAAAGGAAAGCGATGTGTCTGTTTAAAATGCTACCAACGCTAATCCCTTGTGATGGTCAGTTCTAGGCCAACCTCCCATGTGCCCCAGTGCCCATGATGTGAGCTTCCAGGTTTAAGCAGAACACCTTACCAGCTGAATCTCGACATTTGGAATTTGATGGGGTTGCCTGAGACTATTTCTTTTTTTCTGCTTTAGTTTTCAATTAACCAGGGAATTTTCTCTTAATATTTAAATCTTAACATTGTCTCTCTGAGCAGCAATATTAGTCGGTGTTGTGGCTGACTGACACTGTGCATTGAAGAAAATTAAGTGCCTAAGAATTATCTCAAAGTAATGGTGTATTTGTGCATTTTAGGTTATTTTGAGTTTCTAGAATATTAAGAGTTGTTTAATAGGTTAATAGTTTCAATCTATTAATTTAATCTTTTCTTCTTGACTATTTATTAAAATATATCAGTGATACATGACAGGAATGGAAGCATAGACAATTTGGAGGGTTATTGAGGGACAGATAATGGAGCAAGGATTGGAGACTTGGGCAGAATAGTAAGTACAGGTTCCAGGCCAGTCCCCTGTCTCTCCAGCCTGAGCTCTCACTCCAGAGACCTTGGCTCCCTCCCAGTCAGAAGTCTGTCATTTGGCTGCATGTCCAAAGGACATACATTGTGGCAAGCAGCTACCTGAGCAGTGTTAGGAAGAATTAGAGGTTGACAGTGGGCACCAAGCCATGGTAATTTTCTCCATGGAGGAGAGGACCCACTCACTCTTCACTGTCTTGGTCCTGGATTGGTACTCCCGATTTCTTGGAGTCCCTGATGCTAGTTCCACATCTGTTAATTCAGTCAACAGCTGTTTTACTATTTTCTTTTCTTTTGAGAAATGAAAACTGAACCTGTCCAAATAGTTAAAAGCCTCAGCATTGGAGTCAAGCAGACACTGGCAGAATCTTCTTTCTGTCATTAGGGAGCTCAGAGACCCTGCAAAAGTCCCGTTGGTATTACTGTCCCGGCCTTCTCACCAGAACTGCCTGCTTGGTTAGGGGCCCTGCAGGAATGGTGGAGCAACTGTCCAGCATAAAGTGCCCCACCTGGACACTGCATCCTGAAGCACTGCCTCCTGTCACTCCCAGCTGTGTGCCGTTCTCACCAGAGCATCACCAGCTGCCCTCTGCCGTATGCACTGATGTGCTGACGTCTGGTCTTTTCCTGTGTGTGTCATTCTCTCAGCAGACCTTGGCTGCACCCCGCCAGGGCCCAGGCACAGAAGTGAGTAGAGCTGTGGCCTCTGGATGCCTTTCAGAGTTGCATGGAAACCGTAGGTGCAGGTGAGGGCTTGGAGCAGGATGCATTAGAATGGAGTAAGCGTGCAGACTCCAGGGCCTAATCCTCACTCAGGAGTGTTTACCATGGTGTCTTAGGGTTTCTACTGCTGTGAAGAGACGCCATGACCATGACCACTCTATAAGGAGAACCTTTAATTGAGGGGATTCGCTTGCCGTTTCAGAGGTTTACTCCATTATCATCACGGTGGAGAGCATGGCTGCTGGGAGTGCGGGCAGACACGGTGCTGGAAAAGTAGCTGTCAGTTCCACATCGTGCAGGCAACAGGAACTTGGCTGTGACATTGGGTGGCGTCCTGAGCTTAGGAAACCTCGAAGCACACCCCTACAATGACACACTTCCTCCAAGAAGGCCATAGCTACTCCAGCAAAACACCAGGCATAGTAACCCCACATTCGGAAGGGTATGCGTCTATTACAGGTATCAACAGTCATGTTTTAGACCCTAGGAGAATGATGCTTCATCTGGAAGAGCAAAGGGAAGCTGACGGTAAAGAAACAAGGGTCATTCATTCACAGAACTGGCCTCTTGGACCATCTCCTGCCATAGCACAGAGAGGGCAGCGTGCCAGAGACATCCCTCCATGTTCTAAACATTCCAGAAGCAAAGATCATCAGCAGTGATAAGGATGGGTTGTCCATGGAAAGGGCTTGGCCTTGTCGGAGGCTGTGGGCGCTGCCATTGGCCACCCAAGTGAACAGGCTCATAGCTAGCGTCTGTAATGTGCCACCACTGTTCTGAGGACAGTGGACCAGTGAGACCAAGTCCTGTCTTGTAGCTCACATTCTAGCTGGAGAAACAAAGAGATCATGGAAAATGTTGGCTGGGAAAATACTCAGGAGAAAAAAATGAGTTTTGACCCCAGAAGTGATAAAAACCTGGACTGTATGTGGCAGCATCATTCTGTATGGCTGTCAAACAGAGATCTCAGAGCAGAGGAGAGGAGAGAACCTGGTATGTGGATGTTAGTGCCGGGTGGGAGTGTGGCTCTAAGTGGAAGGGTGGCTAAGGTTGTAAGGGGAGTTTCGGGGCACACTTTGCTGATGTGATTTGCTGGTGAGCGTGTTGTTTGGGAGGAGTCTGGAGTCGAGGCTTGAGGTGCTGGAGGGAGGCATCTCTGCCATTAGTCAGGAGGAGGAGGAGGACTGCAGTTACAGGATTGTCACACGTCGGTGTCTGTGAGGCACCAGCCACTGCTCAGCCTACAGTCTGTTACTTTTGAGACAGTCATTAGTTATATAGTAGGAGTCAAGTAGATACTTACATAAATCAGACTGTGGAGCAGTCCCAAGCTGGAGGAATCAGCCTGAGTCTTATGATCATATAGTTCATATTTAAGTATGAAAGCGGGAGATAGATATGGTCACACATGTAGCCAGGCTGAGGTAGGTTCATGAGTCTAACGCCAGCTTGGGCTACATAGTAAAATTTTGTCTAAAGTAAGCAAACAAAAGTCAGAGTGTACATGAGCTCACTCATGGGGTACATGTAGATAGGCGCAGAGGGACTGCATCGCTTCTCCTTGGGGTGTGCTAGCATACAAAGGTGCGGGGAGGTGCGGGTTCACAAAATACACAAGAGTAGCCAGAAACTGGGAGGGCCGCAGGGGAGTTCAGTGCAAGGGTGGGAAGCGCTGGGAGGAGGAGAATGCTTCATCAGCAGCTGGAGAGAGAAAGCTCAGCGGGAGGAGAGTGGCTCGGGGCAGTTGGTCACAGGGCCTCAGAAATGCAGCTCCGTGTGGCAGTGGAGACAAGAGCTCTGTAGACTGAGGAAGCGTTGCCAAGACAGGGTCTTTGGTAACCCACCCCCAGGAAGCAATCTGGCTCACGTCATCAGCAGGAGGGCAGCTTTGTGGGGAACGGTGGACTTGATCCGAGGTCGGCCTCTGCAGGGTCATATGGCCCCTAAAGGCGTGCAGTGTGTGTTTGAGTTCATTTCCCATGCCCACATGTGTACATTTTGGAGAGAACAGTTACACAGAGCTTGAGTCAGTGAAGTTTTTATTCTGAGGGTGTAAGCAAGGCACTGTTTGTATGCTTCAAGGGGGGTTGTGGCCCCTCACGGTTGACGCTGATTTAATGGATGAGCTATAGGGTGAATGGCTCCTTTGGAAGAAATAGGCTGAGTCTGGGGCACAGGTGAACACACTGCTTCCCATCTTACAGTGAGAGACACACACCTGAGCATCAGGGTTCACCTCTGTGTGTGCTCTATACATCCAGATAGAGAAGCTGAATTCCAGAAGCCTGACATGGCGTCACTGTGCCCATGGCCCCAGCCATTCAGCTTGAGGCTCAAGGATCAGCTGAGCTCAGAAGTGTGAGACTGGCTCAGGCAGCATAGTGAGACCCTCATCTTTAAAGGCAAAAAGGTTTGCCAAATCGGCCCAAGGGAGTGAGCAACATCAGGGTTCAAGTCCAGGGAGCTGAAATCTCCATTCCCTGAGACTGGAACTCATAAGGTAGTGTCTTTGGTGGAGTAGTGAAGAAATTGTGCCTGAGAACAACATTGTCTGGCTCAGGTCCCTCGGGTCACTAGGACCTGTCCTCCAGCATTCCCAGAAACTGCATGCCTTTGGCCTTGGGTGCGCTTGATGGCGTCATCCTAGGCTGTGGGGTTTGTGTTAACTGGAGAAAAGTAGAAGCCAGAATTGTTTTTATACTAAGTTCATTATCATTAAAAGTTGTATGACTTTGGGCATGTCCTTCGTTCGCTGGCTGTGTGCTAAGCCTTGTGCTGGACTGGGCCCTCCTCTGTGCTATGGGCTCCCTACCTGGCAGCAGGACTTGGAAACGCAGGTGGGTGGGTGGGTATATGCTCTTAAACTTCCAGGGAAGGGTCCAGGGAAGCAGATTGTTTCTGGGGCTTTGCTCAGAATCTTTGGGCACAGGAGACTGGGTACAAGGCCTAGGACAATAAGCCAGGAACAAGACGAGTAAGAACTGGGGAGAAGGGTGGCTCATAGACTTCACTGCTTAGCGCCTCTCTCCAGGGTTTGTTTCCCGTGGCCTCCAAACAAGTTACAGTAGCCTTCCGCTCACACGCTCACTTCCCGTGCTTTCAGAGCGATATCCAAAAAATTCCAGATAGCTTGTTCTCCATGGTGCTGTGAAATCCCTTGTGGTCCTGGTACCCACATTGTATATGCTGCCTGCTCCTTCTCACTAGTGAGCATCTCTGTACGCATCTCCTCTGTCTCAGCTGGTGTGTAAGTGGCCCCAGTGACACTTAATAATGTTTCCAAAGCACAGAAGTCATAATGCAAAGGAGACCCTGGTACAGGCTCAGTGGGAGCCAGGTGCCTTTGGTGCTATGAGGTAAAACTGTGGGGAACATAGAAAAAGTGTCACCACAGTCCAAGCTTCAAGCATATAGTAGGGAAGGAAATATGTCCCTTAAAGAGACAAGGGCCTGCTGCACGTCAGGCTGGGTAGCTTAGAGCAACAGAGGTTTATTCCTTTAAAATCTTGAGCCCAAGTCAGAAATGGGTGGCCCAGCAGGTTAACACTCAACACTAGAGGCCTTAGGAGGATAATGTTTCCTCCTGCTTCCAGCAAGTGTCATTGTTCCTTGATTCATGGGCACATCTGCGTAGATGTCAAATAACTTCCTCCAGTTCTCTGGGGCCTTATCTGTGCTCTTAGCAACATTTGCTACTGGCTATAGGATGAGTTCAGTTCCAACATACTACGTCTGCAAACATCTGGGGGTTTTGTTTGTTTTAAAGAAGCTCACATCAGGGCCACGGAGATGGCTCAGTGGATAAAGTGCTTACCATACAGCAACAGCACAAGGACCAGGGTTCACATCTCAGGTGCTCACACAGAGTCAGATGGGTGTGGTGGCATGCCTGTAACCACAGCACCACTGGAGAGGTAAAAACGGAATCCTCAGAGCCAACTGGCGAGCCAGACGACTAATGGTTCCGTAAGCTCTGGGTTCAGTGAGACCCTGAAGGAAAACGAAAGCGGAGAGTGAGCTAGAAGAATGACTGTGAGCTTCTTGCTAGCAACCTCAGCGCGTGCGCACACACACACACACACACACACACACGAACACATACAAACACACACAAACACATGCAGAAGTGTGTTTATAGATTCTGGGGTTAGGATGTAGATGTGTCTTTTGGGTAAGCTCCAGTAACCCCACTACAAAGCAGAAACTCGAATATCTGTACGTCAGGCAGCAAAACAAAGCTGTGGCTATTAAAAATTGAGGAAACGGGGAGTTATATCCTACTCAAGGCTGTCCTCTCCATCCCAGCCTCTTGGGTGCCTGTTGCCCAAGAGATGTGCTGGAGCTTTCAGCTCCTGCTTAGACAGGGGACTCGTTTGGTCCGACCTCTCTCCAGGCATCCGCACTTGCAGTAAGCAATGACCAGGGATGGCAGGTACTTACTGAGAAATACCCTTCTAGTGCCCGTCTTTGGATTTTATGTTGAAGTGTGACTAGGTTAAATATAAAATTCACAGCATATCTTGAGCAACTATTTTGTAGTTATCTATATATAAATCTATTTTACAGCGACACAAATAGAATAGATTATGGAGTGTCAGCATGGAGATAGATTCTGAGTGCTTTCCACTAATATACCTAATGATTCGTGCTGAGAATATTCAAGGGCTCCACTGTACATTTAAATGGATATAATTAAAATAATGAGCTCTATTTTAAAAAATGATATATGAAAAAAATTTTAAGAAGTTGGAAGGAGCTGCACCACTAATTCAACGTGATCTAAGTACTTGTGATGCCGTTGTTATTAGGACACCTAATTAAATGCAGAGCAGTGAGGAAAAGAGCGGTGCGGGCCTGTAAATCTAAGTGCAGAGTCGGGGAAGAGATGGGAGCTGCCTGTGTCCTTAGCACCAGGAGCCGTGCCAGAGGGTGGTTCCTGTGACCCCATCCATAGGCTGCCTCAGCTGGGGTTCCAGAGCAAGCCTTACTGATTTAGGATGTGGTGGGGGCAGGGAGGGGGCTGTGGGGTGCTGTGGGTCTACCTGTCCTTGGGAGGACGTCATTCGCCGTTCCTCACTCTGGAACCCTCGTGTCCCTACTGGAGGTTCCAGGGGTCAGCAGATATGGCCTTAAGTCCTCAGTTGGCACCTTGCCCTGTGTCTCCCTGTAGTATATTTCCACTCAGGCCTGATGCAGGTGGGTATGGGTACCTTAAGCATGAATCTATCTACTGTCCCAGAAGTCCCAATGCCTGTTTATCCAGGAGGTACATCTTTGTCATTAAGCAAGTACAGCATTTATGGAGCAACTACTGTATACCTGCCTTATGCTGGAGCTGCATTGTTGCAGTACAGCATTTATGGGGCATCTACTGTATGCCTGCTGTATGCTGGAGATACGGTGTTACGGTAGAGCATTTATGGAGCATCTACTGTATGCCTGCTGTATGCTGAAAATACAGTGGTATACCAACAGCTCCTAGGGGTGTACAAATAGGTGAGACATTAATGGACAAGACATTTTCAGATAGAAGCCAGTGCTGTGAAGATAATAGAACAAGGCAGTGACACAGAGGCTGGACAGTGAAGTCAGAAAGGGGCAGCTGTGCCAAATGCTGTGAGAGTCACCTGTGGGCAGGAAAAGTGACTTCTGCGAGGGATTGCGGCTTGGTCGTGCCGGAAGGCTTCATGGTGGTGAGAGTGACATCATAAGCCAGTGTCATCATAGTGATAACGATAATTTGAAATTTGTATGGGCATCCACTTGAGGCCAGTGCCCCAGTTGGACTCCTTACAGATGTCCTCACGCATCATTGTGTGCAGCAAGAGGCGCGGAAATGAAGGCTCAGGGAGGGCTTTTTGACCAGCTCCTCTTGTCCCCACAGGGTGGCCTGCAGCTAGTGAGGACATGGGGTGGGTAAGGGGCTGAAACAAGAAGATGAGGCGAGCTGGGGAGGGGATGGTGGTGTTCCTTTTTGTCCTATTTCTGAGTTTAGCAAACCATGGAGAGATCAGGCCTTGGCTGGGACTTCGACAGCTCCCTTTGGACCTGGAGGTGGTCATGGCCGCCTCCAGCAGTCAGTGTGTTCATTTCTGCCACACGAACAGCTCTGGTTCTCAGCGGTGGTGGAATTGAGGTTTAGAGACTCCATTGGGTTGGATTCCCCATCATCCATGCGCTAACATATGTGCCGTGTTCTGTTGCTGTAATGAAACACTTGGGGCTGAGTAGTTCATAGAGAACAGAAGTTCAAGAGCCAGCATGAGTTCAACCCTGGTGCGGTCTCCTGGCAGACAGCTTCACTATGATGTAGTAACAGGCCCAAGTCCTCGGCTATGTGTTTTCTGTGTGTTCACGTGACAAGTCTGCTGCTGTGCTTGCCAATGGGAGAGCCAGGCTTCAGGGAGCGATGGTGAGCAGAGAAGTAGCAGCTGCCCCTCCCTGCTCTGCCTGGGTGGTGGAAGCCACTGCCTGGGTGGTTAATCAGGCACAGTATTTCTTCAGGCTAGGGACTGGAGGCCAAGTCAGGGGTCCGGTGGCTTAGGCTCCAGGGAGGGTCCACTACCAAGCTTGCAGACAACCAGTTTGTCCTCCATTGGAGGGAATAACTTTCGTAAATTTATTTGTCTTGGAGTTGGAGGGGCCACATTATAAAGTGTGTGGAGGCCACTTCTCTTTGTCCACCATGTAAGTCACAGAGATGAAACTCAGGTCGTCGGACTTGATGACAAACGTCTTTACTGACTAAGCCTTCCTGCTGGTCCAAGAATGCTTTTATGAAGCTACTCACGTCCTCACGAGGCTCCACCATGGGGCTCTTGTTTAACCCTAATTACTTCCCAGTCATTCTAGCTCCAGAAACGGCCACACTTGAGGTTTGGATATTAACGTGTGAATTTGGGGGTGGGTGGCAGAGTTTGGTCCAGAGTAGCTCCCTAGTTACCTTTCTCTGTGCCTCTCTAGTATTCAGGCCCTCAAGGCTCTGTCTTTGCTCAGCATCCACCTTTTGCCCCTCTGGGAACAGCTGCAGCTAGACAATCAACTTGTGCAATGAAACCATTGCAACTCAACTCTTGTAGCTGCTGAGACCCAGAGAGCCTGGCGCCTACAGGTCCGCACAGCACGATCCAGGTGGATCCAGGACCAAGTCGCAGGCCCTGCCTCCCAGGTCACCATGTCTTCACAATGCGCCACTTTGCTTGTCATGTGGCCGGGCCTGAACATGCCTTGTGTCTAGGTTTCTCTGCGCAGAAGAAAGGACCAGGCGTAGCAAGGCAGTATCCCTAGGCCTGGAATGAGATTTGTTTCTCATCCTGTGCTTACCTTGCCTTACTCTCCTCCCAAATGGAAGTCGTGAGGATAGGTCTCTTACTGAAAGAATGTGGGAGTCCATGGAAAATAATGTGGAAAGAGTGACACGGGTGTGGGTACCAGGGCCTTGGCTGCGTGTGTTCGCCCACAGCTGCTTTTAAGGCCTAGGCGAATCATGGCTCTGTTCCAGCTACAGAATGCACTCAGCTTCCCGGCCAGTGCCATCTGACCTCAGTTCCTTGAGGATGCTCTCGAATGTTTGGAGAGCAGGCCTGTGCCAAACCGTTGGCTCTCCGACACACTCACCACAAGAGCCTCTTGGGGCTGGTGTTTTCCCAGTTAAAGTGGGAGTAGAGAAGAGCTTGGATGTGATCTGAGGTCCTGCTGCCAAGGAACAGAAACAGTGTGAGATGTTTGGCATGCTGGTTACGCTGCTCAGAGTGCTGTTGGCAGGCACTGGCCCAGCTTGGCCTGGGACTTGTTAGAAATAGAGTCTCAGGCACTGGCCCAGGCTGCCTGAACCAGACCCTGCATTTATGAGGACCCATAGCTTGTACAAATGACAGGAGATCACCTGGGTAGTCCCGGAAGTCTGTAGACCTCCACTTAAACAGACATAAAATGGAGCTGGTGGGGAGACCAAGGAGCCTCCATTTACATTCAGTACAGAGCCGAGTTGTTAGACTGTCTGGTGCTAAGGGCTGGTGGGGCTCCTGTTGCAGATTCCCTCTGAACGGCCTCTCTTTTTTCCCAGGGAGCGCTTGAAGCGCAGTCAGAAGAACGCCAAGGTGGAGGGCCCGGAGCCAGTGCCTGCTGAGACCTCGGTGAGTGCCGAGCAGGGGACGATGACGGAGGTGAAGGTGAAAACAGAACTACCAGACGACTACATCCAGGAGGTCATCTGGCAGGGCGAGGCCAAGGAGGAGAAGAAGGCAGCTGGCAAGGACGGAGCTGGTGATGTGCCTGCCGAGATCTGTGTGGTGATTGGTGGTGTCCGCAACCAGCAGACCCTTGGTGAGTGCCTGAGTGAGGACCAGGATGAGGACAGAAGTGTGTGCCAGAAAGAGGCTGGCGTCTCTGAGAGAGAACTTCTGTGTCTTGCTGAGAGTTGCCTTTGCCTATTGAGTTCTGGCCTGGAGAGGTCACTTTCTGATGTGACACACCCCTGCTTCTGGAAAGACTTTGTTGAGGTCAGATACTTAGAATGTTTGCTGGCCCCCATCATACCTCGAGGCTCCCAAGCTCCTGGTGGGGACAAGTATAAGCCCTTACTGCTTGCTTGGTGTCCTGAATGCATGTCCTGTCTGCCTTGTCCCTGGCTTCACAGGGAACTATGGGGCAAGTACTGGCCCTGGTCAACTTTCGATCGGTGACAGGTAAGTGTCTTCCCACACTTGGAAGAGTCTGGTAATAGCCTGCTCTAAGGCGTAATGATTGAAGTACTCAGATAGTCACAAGGCCTGACTGGCTGACTTAGCATATGTAGAGAGAGCCTGCAGGACACAGGATGGGGCAGAGGGCAGTTGTTACTACACCACAATGCTCGACAGCCTCTTGAGAGTCACCTCAAGAAGGACCCTGGCTCAACCCTGCCAGATCTCTGCACAGATCCTATGCCCAACATGTGAACATATTGGTGTGAATTCTTTTGGCTTTCAACATTGGCTCCCAGATTGACTTTTCAAATCTGCCAAACAAAACATATTGTTGGTTTAACAACTTTCTATGAGCCACAGCTTTGAATCCCAGGGATAGTGAGACAAGGCCCTGCTCCCTAGTCTGGCCCCACACGTCTGTCTCCCTCCTTCCTTCCTCTATGGTTGCCATGCGCAGAGTGTTCACTGGCATGCTCCACCATTGCCATCTACCCTTCTCTGACTCCTAGGCCCCTGTGTCTTCCTGGCTCACTTACTGTCTGCAGCCTGCAGGTCCTCATGTCCCTGTTTCCAGTGCCCATTCTCCTTAGCTACTCACCTCGGCCTCCTGCTCTTTTTCCCCTGTTCTTCCATGTCACCGTGCGCATCACCACAGTATCTCGTGACCAGCCACCTTTTGTCTCTCTCTGCCTGACATACCCTGCACAGCTGGCTACAAGGAAACCTTAATGAGTAAAACCCAGATACTATGTTGTCCTTCTCAAACCTTGAGACGGACTCCTACCATCTCCAGAAAGGTGGCCCCAGCACTGGGGTCCTCCATTGTGCCTATGTTGTTGGCCTCTGATCATCCCAGACCTCTCGTTACAATGTTCATCCTGTCTGCTCTTCCTGCGTCCCCTTCTAGGTTTACCTCCACTCATTTCCTAAGCCCAGCTTGTCGTTCAAGGCCAGTTCCAGGGCCACCTCCCTCCTTCCCTGATCTGCGGTCCGAGGAGTCTACATGGGCTGTGCCTGTCCCCTGCCATGTTAGCCGTTTTCACAGATGGCGCCATGACAGAGGATAGCAAGCTCTAGGTGAACTCAAGCAGGCCACTGTCTGCTAGAGCCAGAAGGAAGAGGTATAGAGTTCATTTACAGCTGTCAGGCCACATGAGGAAGCTAGAAGGTGCCACATCCCAAGGATAGCATGAAGGACAATTGGGCATGAGAAGATACTTGCTGGAGAGCCTTGCCTGACCTCCGCCCCTCAGCATTTACTCCCCAAAGCCGAGGACCAAACTTCCTCCAGCATCTGTGAATGGAGGAGAGGGTGCATGCTTATTCTCACTGACGAGGATATGTCAATACTCTTTAAGCCCAGCAGCCACTGCTGCTCTTCCCAGGGTGTCCTGTGAAGAGTAACTGTGTGCAGATCCGGTCAAGGAGGCCTCTGGCAGGCAAGCCAGAGAAATGTGGACATCCTTCACTGAGCCAATGGCCCACACAGTAGAGGCCCTGTGCCCTCGGGCCTCCTGCTAGCCAGAGGTACGCGTTTCCCACTCAGCAACCAGGTCTTTGCCTCACTGTCTCAGTGTCCTTTGCTGTTAGATGAGGATGCACCATGGCAACCTCATGGGTGTGGGATGTGCTGGGCAGAACAGTGGGAACTCGTTGCTGTGGTGCCTGTGATGGAGCACTCTCATCTCTGTGGAGCCTGTGGTGGGGAGGACTCATCTCTGTGGTGCCGGTGATGGGGAGCACTCTCATCTCTGTGGTGCCTGTGATAGGGAGCACTCTCATCTCTGTGGTGCCTGTGATGGGGAGCACTCATCTCTGTGGAGCCTGTGATGGGGAGTACTCATCTCTGTGGTGTCTGTGATGGGGAGCACACCAGGATCTCTGACTCATAGAAGAGCTCTGTGTACTGCAGTGCCCACCATACAGATTCATGGGTCATGTGAGGATATGGTAGGATATGTGCTAAGTACCTGGTGCTGTGCCCAGCGATAAAAGCTCTCAGAAGTATATTCTGAGTGTTGGTAACTGTGGTTGGAATTCTCTTTGAGCCACCAACCAGCTCCCAAATAATGACATGGAGACTTCAGTAAGAATTATGAAAGCTGGCCCTTTAGCTTAAGCTTGTCCCACTAGCTCTTACAACTTAATTTGTTTCTGTTCATCTACTTTTTGCCTCATGACTTTTTATCTTTCTTTCATTCTGTATGTCCGACTCCCTCCAAGTCTTGTTAGTGTCTCTGTGCACCTTGATTATCTCCTCCTACTTCCTCTCTTTGTGCCCAGAAGTCCCGCCTATACAGCTATTGGTCATTCAACTTTATTGGTCAATCACAGCAATACATTTTTACCCAGTGTACAAATTCCCACTTTTTGCCTAAATAGAAAGGAAAAGTTTTAACTCTAACATAGTAAAACTATATACAATAAGAACAATTACCAGATAAGAATTATATTTACAATATCTAGTCCATTTGTATTTGGCAAATTCAGAGAAAATATCCCATTATTTATCCTATCTTGGTGAGTCCAAAGTTTTGCACCCAATTTACCTTCTGTCATAGCTAAGGGAAACTGTAACTATAAGTACCTGTGTCCAACTCCATCAAAGACCCCAGAAGGATATAATATTACCTGAGTAAACAGGAGGTGCTGTGTAAGGGACTTCTAAAACTAGAAATGACAGAGACATATGGTGGCCTAGACAGTCACCTAACATTCCTCTTCAACATTGGGTCATCCATCTACCACCTACAGGCATAGAAGATCTGACAGACTTTTCTATGCAGCAGGAATTTTGGAAATATTTGGCAATCTTTTTTCTTTGTGTCCTGTTTGTCCGGTTTGTACAGTATACTGTTAGCAGTCGAGGCGAGGGCAGTCTCTTGGCCAGATGGCCAGCTTTGCCACAGTGAAAGCAAGCTCCAAATGGAGGTTCTTCTACACCCACAATCCTTTTATGATGTAGATTGGTGCTGCCAGGAGAAGATGTGTTTCACTGTCATGAAAAGACTTAGGTTACTAAGCATCTAAATGCTATATCTGTAGGTCTTTGAAGCATTTGAAGGTCACCTATCTAAAATATCTGTTTGACCTTGAAAACATAGTTAACGTGACTACAAGTTTGGTTGTTAAAGGTTACTAACTACTAACCTGCACTTTAAAAAAATTATCCTAACCAGTTTGTAATAATAGCTTTCAAGAACTAGAACTTTACATTACATTTTTAAATGAGCTGCATAGATACAGTACCTTAAACAAGA